>NW_028187088.1:6837315-6977537 GCF_003343005.1 Rhea americana
ACACTCGTTAACTTCTCAAATCTCTGGAGAATTGTGGTTTTAAGGGAACCCAGGAGGAAAAGACAAATTTGGAAACCCATTTATCCAGCTCACTAGAATTGAGACATTATGGTTTGCATTCTTCCCCCACTCCCCAAAATACCAAATTTCCATCATCACAGCTCTCTGAATAAACGAACATTTTGTTACTGGATGCAGGAAGAAAGAAACCACATGCCTGTTAGGGACACAGAGAGGAGGAGTGGAATATGTGCTTGGGAGCGTGTTTATTTGACTGGATTGCAGACGGTCAACCGAGGAACATGCAGATCATATATTTTTAAGCATTTCATAATGTCTTATTATTAATTCCAGCCAAAACCACCAAGACCAAAATTATCTGAAATTGGTGCTTGTGTGTCCTGACCCCAAACCCAACAATGGTTGCATAAAAAAAATCTGTTTTCCTCTCAGGTTTATTTATTTTTTTTAATCAATTAGAAGGCAGTGCTCTTTAGAGTCTATGGAGAAGACAGGTCTCCACAGCTAACAAATTGAAATGTGGTACTGGGTAAATTTTACTTCCAGGAAACCAAAATGTTGAAGTCCTTGAAAGAGGGAGGCTGTAAGCAGAGAGCTCTTCTAAAGGAAGGAGCTTTTATTGAACCTGTCACTTGTCATTAAACACTCCATATTTTACCTTAGCCTGATATTTTCATTAGAGCCTAAAGACCCTTTTCATCTGTGAATGAAAGCATTCCCTTCAGCCTTGTGCTGTATATGGGGAAAGACTCTCTAAAAATGAGCCCACCCAAATGGGATAATTATGTTCACAAAAGCAGGAAAGGCACTAGGGAAAATCAAGTAATATTAATATTGTGATAACTTCTACATTTCAACGCTGAGTGTTACATGCCACTTCAATCTTAAATTCTTAAATTCTTAGACATTTGTTAATGTCTGTTTTTATCTCATAAATACTTGTGTAAAATTATATTGAAAGTAACACTCCAACTGAAGAAAACAGTGCAGAATACAACACAAGTGGAAAAAAACATATAATATTGTACAAAAATGTATGTTTGTCTCTAACTGGAGAAACCGAATGACAAGAGGTAATGACAAAAAAAATGTATACTTTGACACCTCTGTTCTCAATTTTAGTTTCCCTATTAGACTGCCAATCTACAATAAAATAACATTGTAGAAAAACATATTCAATTAATTTGGCTTCTTCAGAAGAGAAAATCAGTTATTTCTTCAAGTTTCTAGATAAAAGTTGGCTTTTTTTAGAATGAAATTAAAAAACTAAAAATATTTACAGGAAAACTATGGTAACTATGCAATTCATAGTTTTATATCTGTGATATCTCAAAAGTCCAAATACTCGGTAATAAAGAATTTGATAGTATGTTTTAAGGACAGCTACACATTCTTAAACAACTCTGACATAAAGCAGCACTATTCCTTAACCTGTCACTGAGCAACAAATACCTCACTACTGCCACTACTTTTGTACAATTGTTGAAATATCAGAAACTGGTGTGTGAATCTTTACAAGAATCAGCTTCCAAACTTCAACAGTTATAATAGGACTTAAAGCTATCAGTAACCAGAATATTATTGTCTGTTACTACGTGCAACTGTGCAAACATATTACCTAACTTACTGTTTCTAAAAAAATAAATGAGCAATTTTAATATGCTAATAGGATCTGAGAGAGAACAAATTTCAGACTTCCTCCAATACATTCTGTTTGCATAAGAGAAAGGAAAACTGAAGAGGGAAAGAGGAACGGTGGGAAAAAAAAGGCAAGTAAAGAAAACTATACCTTTTTAAATCTAAAAAAAGGAGAAAAAGATGATCTTGTACAATGATATCATTTGATAAATATAGCATGTACAAAATTGCATGTCAGATGTCAATTACTGCTTTTTTTCCAACTTAAAAGTCATATTTCTACAAACACAGATTATAAATTTTAGAAATTTTAAAAGAAGTTTCATTAATACAAGGAGTATTGTGTTATTTGAACTTGAGGTGCCACATAACTAGAATCTTGTGGATTGTTGTAGCATTACAGCCACAAAACCCATGAGCAGATGTAGAACTCCCACATCCCAGTATTTTATAAAGATCTATAGCTATGAAATCATTTTGTACACTTACAACTTAACCATTTCAGTGCACTGTATATGTAAGACTGGAACTGAGGGGGGAAACCACAAAATAGTGCATCTATGAGCATTCCACATGGACACATGTTTCTGTGGTCCTTTTGAAAGTTCTTAAAAGGGCTGAAACTCTCCCACTGGAATTCTACAGAATAGGGTAAGGAAGTATCTATTTAAATTAAGAAGGGGATTTGTCTTTTCTAGCGAACTATTAGGATTTTTTCTACGTCTTTACTGTAGTTGTAGTATCAAATATAGCTAGTAACCGGAACCAGGATTTAAGCTAGGATAGTAAAAGAAAATACCTATGGAAATGTTTGTTCTGTTAAGATTTCAAAAAATAATTTTAGAAGACCTCCATGTTTGTTTTCACTAGTCAAAAAGAAAGTTATTTTTTGTAAAATAAAGAAATCACAGGCAAAATATCCTTTTTCTTGTCTCTTAGCATCATGATATCTTTGCTTTATGTCATAGCTGTATTTTAACATAACTATGACAGCACTTGATAACTTACYGCTTGATAAAACATCTACATCTCATAAACAGAAATATTTCACTTGGTTTAAAACTGGTGTTTTTCATTTACCTACATAAATATGAGGGAATAAGTTAGCTCTGTGGGGCAGCAACATATTATGTTTTCAAAAATAAAGCAAAATATATAAGGGAATAGTGAGAATACCCAGAACTCATGAGGCAGAGTGGGGTTTTATTGTCAAACAATGGTGAGTAAACACAGAAAATCTATGATCCTCCAGTTACCCCATAATCATTTCAATGTACTATAAGAATACTTACTGATATAGGCTTGGTTATCTTTCATTTACTGAAGAAAAGGTAGTGATATAAGGTAAAACCAGCTGGGAAAATACACAAAACAGCTAAAGAAAAAGGCTGTTAGAATAGCAGTGAAGAAAAAAATGCCATGCTAATCTCAATGACTATATGATAAAATTATCTCAATGATTCATTTTTTCTTATTACAAAAATGGAGCAAACTACAAAGGAAACTGAGGGGCCACTATCCTTGAAGCATTCACCTTTTAAACAAACAGTAACAAATCGTATGTAACAGCTACGAAAATAAATCAGGAGGTACTCCAKAGAGTGAGGCAGCCAAAACTGACTGATTGACCATATCCCTTTAACTTGGTTCTCATGTTACCTGAAGCTGTTGGGAGCTGTCATTGAGATTATCCTCTCTTCTCCTGGCCTCCTCCAGCATCTGTGCACTCTTCTTTTTCTCCACTTGCTCTTTGTGCTTCAGATTTGCTACTTTCTTATTTTGATCTTTAACTTGCCTGTAAAAGAAAAGAAAACTCAGACTGCAGTGCAAGGGATACCTCCAATCAATGCCAGGGTTTGGGATTTGGACTTTCTTGCAGTAGTCCACAGACAGGCCAAACGTAAATGTTATCCTCAATTGTCAATACAACATCAAGAATACTTCATTTCGCTTATCACTAGCAATCTACATATGGAAATTTCTACAGCAACATCCTTAAAAATGATTATTTAGTATAAACTGATAATCAAAGGACACACCTGCTCTCTTACAACTAGGTGGTATGCGTTACATGGAAATCTTTTCTCTGTTCGTACACATACGCACATACAAAAAAAATATGTAATAGGCTATTTTGCTTTGAATATTACCCAATGTAATGTAAGGCATGTAGGAGGATTAAAAATAAAAATAATCAAACACATCTTGAATGTAGAGGACTATCTAAAAGATCTAGGTAATCCATTTACAGAAGTAAAATAGCTCTTTGCAACCTCAAATGCTACTTATTTACTAGATATTTTGAGGGATTTCCGACACTTTCCTTCTRTAGAAACAAGCAGGACAGAACAAGTAAGAACAAACTATTTCAGAAAGTGTGCATAATTTCCTTTTCACTTGCATCTACGAATTATTTTTGATGATCCTGGCAACTAACATCGCCTACAGACAGGGTTTGGCCTTTCTGGGCATTAAGACACACGGAGTATTGAATCTAATTACAGACCCTTTAATCTCAACCTCCTGACCACAGAGAACTTAAGTCTAAACTTCTAGTCCAATCAAAACAAAACAGGCTAGCCTTGCTTCCTCAGCCCTTTTCTCCATAATTATACCTGGAGYTTGGACTTTGGAATAAAAGACAGATTCTTTGGTTGCAAGATTTCCCTCAAACATCATGCACGTAGTAGAGACAGCTCTTTAATTTACTGTTGAGAAGGCAGAATGATATACCAGCTTCCTATCTGGTATGTTATCCACACAGAGATGGAAGAATGTTCCTTCTGTCTTTCAGAAACACTTTTAGAAGAGATCACAAACAACTCTGCTTTAAAATTTTCTTCAAAACTCGTAACAAAAGTGTTATCAAGAACATATCTCATTGCAATATATATGCTCAAGTAGTCTGGTTTTTGCAATATAAGCCAATTGGAGCTGGGAAAATTGCAAAGATAACAGTTTTTCCTTGGTGCTGCACAAACTCTATTACTGAGAAGAAGTGTTGATGACCTCCAGAGGCTCTCTTCCATATTTCTATATAAAGGAATATCCTTTTCTGATGGTGTCAAAAAATTACTGGCGTATTTAACTACCTTTTCCAAGAGTTACAGCTGATTTGATTCAGGATGCTTTTTCGACATAACTAGTGTAATTGTTAAGTTGTTCTAACCCCACGCTGCATATTGGTAATGGGCGCATTGCCCAGTTTGAAAGCAGACTTGCTCAGTGATTAAACAACTTATTTGAAACATGTTGGTGTTAGCTCAACTTGTACAATACACCGTTCTACCTGTACTATAAAACAAACATAGAAAGCACACCTAYGTTAATGCAGAAAATGAAAATATGTAAGTTCAACACATTCAGTTCCCCACAAGCATTCCGGTTCTACTTCTAAATGAAAATTAGGGAAATGAATTAATTTTGATGAACTTGCAAACCTAGATTTACCAACTGGCAAATTAATCCGTGTTACTATAATTCATTGCTTAGATTAGAGACAACAATATTAATAAAGCCACAACTTTGACCAAAATATAAAGTAGATCATCTTCTTTATGGTCTGAAATTTCTTCAAATAAAATGTGTAATTTGGAGAAAGGAGAGGTTATAAGGATTTGTGCTACACTGTCTACCTCCTATGCTCTGAACCAAGATAAATGTTTTTTTTAATATATTAGCTAAATATTTGGAGATAAAGTCATGCTTTCCTAAAGAAATTTAAAAGACGGAACTCTAAGAATTACCTAGTGCTTATAATACTCAGATCAATGTTTACAATTCTCATACAGTTAGGAAACCTGAATTCTTGTGCAGTATACAATGACTACTCTGTATCTTTGATGCTGAAAAGCAAAAGAAGTTGGATAATAAACATTTCAAATGATTTGTATCTACAGCATTACCTACATTTGTTCTGATGCTTAAATATCATATAAACTGAAAAGCTCATGTGAATCTTGATGTCCATAAAGGCTAAATCTAAATCTAAAAGGCTTGCAGTCATTTGACACATGAAAACACATTCCAGTTTATCCCACTGCCCACAGTACCACATCTTACTTTTACAATATTTCAAACATATAATCACATGTAAACCTTTAGCACATACAAGCCTTCAACCTTTGAACTTTTGCATCATGAAAGTTTTGTGGAAACCAATGTTTATAGAATCGTCTTTCTGCCCTGTCAGATGAGTTTCAAAGCCAGAGTTGGAAAATCATGCTTGTGTGTGTGTGTATGYATGTGTGCACATGTGTGTGCATAGACACATACATATATGCATATACACGTATACATAACTTTTTTAATACCAACAGATCTTAAAAGCTTGCTTAACAGGAATCACCCAAATCACTACTTAACAGGACAAATCTGCTGATAATTGTGAACATTCAGATACTCCAGTGATGAATGTCATAGAATGATTTCATCTTCACCACTAAACAGTATCCAGAATGAGAGCAAACACTGAACTGGGAAAATAAGATAAAATATAGAATGCACGCTTCTTAACTGAGCACATTACAACTGATATATCTTACAAGGAGACGGTCAAGAGAAAAATACAGATATGTCATAATATATGTGCACAAGAAAGCTAATTAAGATTGCAAAAACAAACAAACAAACAAACAAACAAAAAAAAAAAAACACCTCTGGAATTTCCTCAGTTTGAGAGTTTGATCTTGTAACCTTAACAATGTTGTTTTACTGTTTTTGAATACAGCTGTGCATATATAGCACATAACTTTGTCAAAGAGACAGTTAGGTTTTAAAGAAACCCTAAAGAAATCCTGTAGTTTTATTAGAACTGAAATAATCGCACAAGATTAAAAATAACAAAAAAAAATTAATTACATTGATGGTAACTGCTTAGAGGTTTTTGAATATTTTCTAATAATCATTATTGGTAGTATGTACTGAATAAAAACAAACTTGCAGTGTGCAAGTAGAATGATCGTTATAAAATAATGACCATGTGTATTTCTCTGAGAAATACAGAGCATTAATTATTACCAGATATTCCTACTAAAACATTTTTATATTGGACTACAAAGAGAAAATAATGCTTATGATTCTAACATACACCTGAAAGCCAGTTCATTTTCAACGAGGTAATTATTTAAAGCAAGAAGTCACAGGAACCAACAGAAATAATAACAAAACCACCACCAACAAAATTACTTCATCACAGAAGACATTAGTTTTCAGAGCCACCCTCAAATCAAAACATAAAAAATTTTCTAGTCAAATATAAAAAAGCAAAATCTAAAGAGAATGTTTACTATCTTGTATTTCAGGGAAAAATACCAGTCTTTTTGGAAAAAATTATTTTATTTTTTTAATAGCAAAATGGCTTCCATTGCTAGACCAAATTTTCAGAACATGACATCTTTGAGATACAACTCCTAAAAAAATTAGGCATTCAAGAGTGAAAAATCTTTTCAGTGTTTATAATCTTTCTCCGTTTAGCAATATGTCATGACATGTACTGGTAGAATGGAATACATTAGAGAAAATCAAGTAGAATCAAAATCAAGTTTCTAATTAAAGAAGAAACTAGATACTAAAGATGACTATTAACTTTTATGACATTAGCCTTTTTATTTCAATGAAAGATACAATTACATTGCTTAAAGAAACCTTTCCACTCCTCTATCAAATTCTTGAATTTTCAGGGATGAGGTATAGCTGAACACGATGGAGACTAAATTAAGATAATCACAGTAAGCAAGAAAAGCTTTCAAATGACAGGGCTTCAGATTTTTAAATAATTCTAATAAGGGRAGAAGAATCCAAACAATAGAAATCAACAGACCATCAAGTGTTCTTAAAAGAAATAGAAAGAGAATTGATCTAATTCACTTTATTACCTGCAAGCCCTTTGGAAGATTTTTCCTCCCTATTAAGATTAATTGCTTTATAGTCCCTATTACTTATTAAGGCTTAAAAGGAATTAATTTATTCAGTGCTAAAGAGAATATTTTTTGCATTTTAATATTAATCTCATTATATTTTACTGTAATGCGTATCACCATATTTAGCTGTTAATTTTTAACATGAAAATTCACATAAGGAAAAGTGACATAAGCTATTATCCTCCTCTGGCTATCTTTTCTGAGGTAATTTAAATTAGAATGTTCTTGTAAAATAAAAGGTGATAAAATGTCAACTGAAAATACGCAGAATTTAATTTGAATTTTATAATTACATTTTAATATGCTTTTTTTTCCACAGTTATGTGCCTAAACCACAAGAATATTTTTATAATACCCCAGGCAGAGGTATACATCTACAACATATTCATTGCAAAATACAACAGTCCAGCCACCACGAGAAGCTCTCCTCCACGATAAAATATATACACATATACTATATTTCACTAAGGAATACAYGCACCAGAAAAATATACACAGATCTTGTGCACTGCAGTAAAAAGAGCTTGTTTTATTCATCCGACTTAGGCCCTTGGAAAATAATCATGTGTTAAAAAGTAGACACAGTGCCAGTCAGCCATGTCAGAGGGCTGGTGTGCAGCTAGAGCCTTCACCGGTGTAGCATTACCACCACCCACAGGACAACCCGCCGCTGCTGCAGCTACTAAGCCTCAAGGACAGATGCAACTACGTTTGCTTTAAAGCATTTGCTTTAAAGCATACTTTGCTCCTCAGCGCAAGTTAAATTGACGCAATACATACACAGTTCATGAAACACTACTGCAAAAACTGCAAAGAAAATTGTATGCAACGAAGCARTGAATTGTTACCTTAGTTTAAAATTGCAAATCCGCATTGCATTATGCGATGCTAGATTTTATAATACACTGTATCATCCAGCAAGACCTCAAAGCACTTTGTAGTCCTGAGAGACACGGAGAAATACATTTATTCACTTGTGGAATGAAATAGAGCAGCCATCTGAAAGCGTATAACACTAAGAACAGTTCAGGTCAGAGAACAAAACACACCATAAACAGAAAAAAATCTAGAAGGAAATGCTGGTAGGCAGAAAACACTGAACTAAGTTGCCCAGTGTTTTATTAGTAGTCTTGTTCATTAACTATTAGATGAGTTAAAAAAAATGAAGTTATATCACCTTATTCCCGTGAAAAATCAACACTGGCACAATAGGATGCAAGGAATCTGAGCTGGATTGATTTAAAACCATCCTGGAGGAAAATATCAAACTTACTGAATCGTCACCACCACCTGCTCATTTTTTAGGTCTCCACCACCAAATATTTTAGCTGGCCGTAACCTTTACCTTAACTCATGAATTATAAAGATCAAAAGCACAGTGACACTGTTGAGATTTTAATTTTTGTATTGTTGGTATACCAAAGAAAACATTTACATTTTGAAAAGCATAACAGAAAGAAGCCAAAGAGGAATCATTTCCAATATATGCTCCTTAATATTCAAAATAAAGGAAAATCCTTTTTGAAAAGGTTTTGCTCTAGCTTCTAGTTCAAAACTTGCTTTGCCTTAACAGTGGCTAATCACCCAGCCACTGAGAATAATGGCAGCATTTGAAAGCCTAATTGTTTAATCTCAAGAAAGAAGAGAGTGAGGAAAGAAAGCTAAATTAGTGATGTAGTTGGTCCTGCTTCCTAGGACTGGCCACATAACACGGTCCTATCACGACAACTGGGCATCATATTGATAGTCAAAACAAAGTCACCAAAGGCTGCATAGACCAAGTTCCCTGCCTCACTCACTGAAAAACTAGGATCAGGGAAATAGTTTATTGCTAAGGATCTATAAGGAATTTGTATGGCTGATGCTTTCATTCCTCCACTGCGAATAGAAGACAAAACTTCAGAAGCATCAATCATTTCAGGAATAAAAAGCCAACAGAAAAGACGGCCATGGGATTTTCCTAGCCTTTTGCCCATTTGTGCATCCAGGAACAGTCACTCTGGATATTAACTTTTTTTTTTTTTTTTTTTTTCCTGGGCTCTGTCTGCCTGGCAATCTCAGCATCTTCAGTAGTTTTACACTATCCTTTAACATTTCAAGAAGATTAAAAAACGGCACATGGTTTAAGTGACCTACTAAAAGAAACAATAATTTCATAATGCTTTTCAAATCACTTAGTCTAACCTCATAATGTCCATTCCACTTTGTGCCTGAGCTAACAAACAGTCAAAACTCTTTCAATGAGCTGCTTTGGTTGAGATGGACAGCTGGCAAACTCAAGCATTCAATTAGCACTTCTCCTCATGAGTCTCTCCTCCCACAACCTATCATCATTTTGTTACACTGTTTGTCACTGTTCTGCAACATTTCTATGACAAGGTAACGTATGCCAATGAAAACATTAACAGATCCTGAAAATTTAACTGGCCTCCTGCATATGAGTCAAGAAGTCCCAGAGGGGCTTTCAGAGATGGGGAGAGTGGACTTCATTTCCTGAAGCCTAGGAAACTCAGACTTTTAAAACAAAGTGTCTGTTCAGAGCAGCACTGGAAGGAGCAAGCGATGAACATTAGAAAGGCTAGGGGAAAACCAGCCTGCCTCAAATTTTAGGAACAGTAGCTTAACAATGTCTGAATCAGCAGGTGCAGAAGCCAAAAACTAGAAGTAGATCACAACTTCACACTGGTCTTTTTTTTCTTCCACAACCATCTAACGGGAAGATACAAGAAAGTGGAGCACATGGCAAATGAATCAGATACAAGTTAGAAACTAATACAAACACAAATGTAGCCTAAAAATTCCTATAATTTAAAACTTCCTTAGAAAGAAACCCATCACCTGACATGTTTACAAAGCCTAAAGTTTATAGATAATACATTTCAAGTACTGATGTGGGAAAGCTATTAATGTTATGTGATATGTTTTATGAGAGGATATTACCAATTCCTACCCAGTAAGAGAAACCACCCTGCAATACATACAATCTGTACTAACATACTATCCTGAAACATAAATTTATTAGGAGTAACTAAATGCATGCAAACTCAGGTCCAAGATTTTTTGAGGTAAAATGGGTGTCAACAGTCAAATATAATATCATCCCATATTCGGCCACACAATACCTAATTAAAGATAATATAATTGGTTTGGGGCATTTTTTTCATCTTCTTGTATTAAACTCTGACTTGTACAGTCCAGCAGAAGACCTAGAAATGTTATCAAAACTACAAATATCAAATGTGAATGCTACAGCTGCTTCCCCTGTGAAATACGATTACTTGGAATGATCTGATAAACTGTAAAGTGATCAGTAGGGAACACACATTTATGGAAAAAATCTTCCTCCTGATGAAGTGAAGTGAGACACAGCATCAGCTGTATTTAGCGCAAGGTACCTAATAAATATACCATCAGGAAGAGAAGCTTTACTAAAGATGGGAAGCTTATATGTCTCATGTATATTCTAAAGCACTATCAAACTAATCTATTTCAGGAATAACAGACATTCTTCAGTCCCCCAATCAAATGAAAACAAAGAATAAAACAGGCTATTCTCCAGTCATGAAGCAGTTCCCATATTACACACAAATACTGGTGAAGTCAAATGTTATCTTAGTAGTTTCAAAATAATTGGGGGAAAAAGAAAAAAGTGCCTTAACAAAGTGGCTAAAATTGAGGGATTAGCAGCAGGAACATACAGAGATTCTTTGTTCTAGCACAATAAGTCCATGTCAAACTAAGCAAATCAAAGATTCACTTTTAGACAAGGCCAGATACAACCTGCTAAAACAAAACACTCTAAAAGCTTCAGTTAAAGCTTTACAGCACCACATGTTTTGACTAATCTATAATTCCAGCTTTGTAGATATAATCCCCTGCATCTATCCATGCACCCTACTATTATACTTCAAAATTAATGTGCAGCTTCCCAACTGTTTAAACGCTCAGCATCTACTTAGCAGGAAACAAGTTTTGTGATGAAAATAATGAAAAATTACCAAATTTCATAATTGATGTGTAATTCAGAATCAGGTTTCATAGATTAAATATCAAACTAATTATACATCAAGTTCTATAATTATTTTGAAAGCTGATGGCAATTCAACTAAAAAAGAAATATTTAACCTTAAACCTTGTAATTTTAAGCTTTTTTGAAGCTAAGAATGTTAAAAATATAAACTCAAGGTGAACCCTGAAATAAAGCTGTAAGATAGCAATATGGCTGTTCCTTTATTAAGAAAAATAGTAAGAATTTATGGACCTTAGTAACAACATTCAGTAGTTCAACAAATAAGTTTGTTTTGTTGTATTTTTCTTCTGCTTTTGTTCATTGAGTAAACAGCTGCAAAGCCAAAAATGACATTAGTGAAATGGTTGACTAGGCCTCAGCGTGGATTCCTTCTCCCTGCAACATGCTGAGTTAGTTGAATTTGGCCCTAACGGTGTGGGCAGAACTCCCAAAGGTGCTGTTCTTTCTACCTTTAACGCCAGTGCATGAGCCAACTAGCCTGTGAACGGATCACACACAGCCAGTTACTCACTGTTTCAGAGACCTGCATGCTTTGGCTGAAAAAAGTATTTTATAAACAGTAATAAAATCTTCTTTATGAATGACATTTTATTGCGGTTGCAGAGGGTATTTTTGTGATCTAGGATCACACGTGTCTCTTTTAGCTGCTGTCCCACTAACCAGAAAAAAAAAAATAGCAATTCGTTTCTTTCATAAGGGTATTCAATCTTTCTACTCGCTCTAGAATAATACTTGATACAATTGTTGATTAAAAAAAAAAGAAATGTAAAAATCAGCCATTGAAACAAAACAAAAACTAACATAAGGAGAATAAAATTTTAAAAGCAAAGCATTAAAAAAACCTCTGCTAGAATAGCTTATGTTTCTCATACAGTATATATTGATCATACTATCAATAGAGAAAAGTGCTCTTCTAAAAAAGAGTCTTCCAAAAAAACTTCCCGAATTTGGGTGCCTAGGCGGCATATAATCCTGTCATTTTGAAAAACTATATGCTAAAGAATCAACATATATCCCCCAATCCTTTAAAGCTGACAGCTACTGAAAACGCAGTCTTTAACAAAAGTTACTAAGGACAAAAAAGAAAGGAACTCAGAAGAAGAGAAATTCTGATATGAATGAAAAATATGCATATGAGAACATGCATAATCTTGCCTCAGTTGAGAAAAAAAAGTACAAAGGAGCTCTAAGAAAATGATGTGAAGACAGTGATGCTAGCAGGACCATTCTGAAAAAGTATGAAACAGTCTGTTTTGGGGCTAAAAGACTAATATTTTTAAAGTTGTTGGGATGCTCAAATGAAAAACCACTTAATTTTGCTTATTTCCTTAAAGACAAGCTTGCTTTCAAGAAGAATCTTCCAAACAGATTCTCTCTAGAGATGAATGGATAACTCCTCATGCTGTTAGCTATGCAGAAGCAGTGCCAAATCTGACCCTTTTGACAGGACTAACCTTGATCATTGCCAGAGACTATACTGGGAAAAGTATGCAAAATGATGGTGATGACTGAAAAGCAATGTTATCATGACCATGAAACTGTACCTTGCTCCAGCATCTTCACTATCATGGGAATCTGAGATATGTACAGCTCTATTCTGGTATTTATTCAGTGAGACCTGCTTCTCGTAAGGAACACAGACTAAAATGTCTTTCCAAACAGAATATTGCCATATTTCTTTCTGGTGCCTAGCAAACAGATTTATTAAGATGTATTTCTTCTTATGAAATATGCTCTGTAGCATAGCTCACCTCAGGTGATGTGAGCACTATGAGGAGTCCTACTAATGAGATGATTTGTTACAGACTTTTGACTGTCTGGAAAATGGGGGACAGCTGCATTATTCATAACAAATATATTATGTATATTTAAATAAATATACCATGTAATAAATATATCATGTATATTTATTATGAACAACCTACTTAAACAGTGCAGATGGCCTAGTTCTTGCTTCTCTGATATAGCTGTAATACTGTCTTATCAGTCTGTTAGCTGTAGGTCTCCAGAGTACAGATAGGAATACTTTGCACATCGAATGAATGCCACAGGGTTCATGGATAACATAGCGAGTACAGACTGTGTGTGGAAAGGAACACTTAGAGTATCTCTTCACCAGAGGTTTCTATGATAGTTTTGGTAATGTGTATGTGAACTATGAACTAAGCGCAAGATGCACTATTGAGATCCGTAAGCTGCATGAACTGTGATACTTCTTCACTTTTTCTGAAACCCAAGGCTTCTTTCAGGCTTCCCAAAACAAGAGCATGAGAACATCAAGACGACTTCACTGATAATGTTAAATTTCAGATTTTCTTAGTGCCTCTAGAACTATGGTTGTGATAAGGGTGCATATAGAGACTGAGGGATGGCAGCAATCTGTATTTGATGGGACCTGAAACATGAATACTGTAAGATCAATTTTTCTGCCTCAGTAGGTTTTTATTCTAAGGAGAATAAACTTGAATTTGACAGTGAGAATGGTTCTGAGCTCAGGGATCTGCTGTTTCTTTACAGACATACTCTGGAAGTGATTTTTTAAAAAACTCTAAATGCATTCCAAAACAGTCTGATTGAATGCTGAAAGAAACTAAGTGTAATGTAAAAGTAAGGGTGCTTTCTTRTTTGTTGAACAAGCACTAGAATTATATATTATGAACTGATATACTATGTTAAACATGATTAGGTCCTCAACAACTCCATTAATCTCTAGAAGGTAACTAATTCCTTTTTTTNAAAAAAAAAAAAAAACTGTTACAGCATCTACCATCATTCAAAATAGCCTGTAAATAATATCAGGGAAGCAGCCCAGCAACTCTAATAGTGCTATGATTAGCAACAAAATAACTGGAAAACCACAGATCAGCTTGCATGAACAAAAGAAGGCTGTTTTTGCTTTAAGATGTTTATTAGCAGTCAAGAATATCTGGACAGCAACGGATGCAGCAATGCTGTACATTGTACTGTACAACAAAAATCACTGCCAATATCCTAGCAGAAGAATGTAACTGTGGTAGAGGCAGTAAGGAGAGAACGTGCTGCTGCATCTCATTTCCTTAGACAAGACTTTTCTAAACAGTTCTAAGAAGAATCATTTTACAATCCTCTATTATTTTGTTTAATAATRATATTACATCTACTGAAATATGCACATCAGGTGCTAACATCCAAATCAAGCAAAGCTGAAAAAATGAAACTAAGTTGCAAGTCCTTGCTTCTAAACATATCTTCAAGTATTGTATGGGAGATTTGACCATCAAAGGCAATGGTATCAGAAGTCTCTCATCTCCTACTTTAGGAGAAAAATTAGAATAAATTAGGAATAGCATGTACTTGTACTCTTTCATTTAAGATTAACCACTAGTGTAATATTTTAAAACAATTTTCCAAATGTTAGGCTTTTGTTCAGACTATAAGGTTTTTTTGCTCAAGCTATAATAATGTTTAAGCTTTAAGCATTTAAAATACAAACCAGACTCCTTTAACTACCTTTCAGCTGTCATTTGTTTATATGATCCAGGTATACTCCAAAAGTATACCTGGAAATAAGCATTCAAAGGAAACAAACTGTCAAATACTCTATGCTATAACTCATCTCTTTGAGCAAATACATCTGCATATTCCATATTATAAAGTAAAGTCTGGGCTGAAAGGAAGCGATATGAGAAAGGGAAAAAGGTGTGGCTTAAATTAAGTGATTAATTTCTCATACAGGATTGTCTCAAAGTAAAAGCAAGATTTTCTGTGCAAGGTGTAAGGAGGAGGTTGGAAGACACCTCTGGAGATCATCTAGTCCAATCTCCCTGCCCAGACAGGGTCACCAAGAGCATGTTGCCCAGGACCCTGTCCAGATGGCTTTTGAGTATCTCCAAGAATGGAGACTCCCCAACCTCTCTGGGTAACCTGTTCCAGTGCTCCATCACCCTCACAAAAAAGTCACCTCTCTTTCACTTTCTAGCTTTATRTGACTTCACAAAACATGGTACAAACCCCTCAAGGCATTAAAAGAGCAATGAGAACTTTGCACACAATCTGAGTTTTGCTGGCATCCAGAATGGAAACAATCTGGTCAGTGCTACTAGTGCCAGTGGGACTGATAAAGCTAAAAGTTGGACCAATGCTGAAGTTAAGGAAGACAACATATGCTTTTAGAACTATTACCATCTGGTGAGTCACAGTAAATCCATGGCTTTGCAAAGTCATAAGTTCACATGCCAAGAAGTTGAGCAGCACAGGTGAGTAGAAACTACTAAGAAAGTGACCCCATGTCGATTTTCTGTTGGATTGGAGCCTTTCGCCTTTTTTGTCAAGGATGACACTGAGCACTCCAGCTTTTCAACAGCCAGTTGTTGGCAGCTGCAGATTCTAGGATTAGATGAGGCTCTTCTGGTCTTCCTAAGCAGAGTATTTTGCACTCAAATTTCTATCTCTTTAMCACTCCTGGTTTTAAAAAAGGAGATAACTTCAAAGGATTGAGTTTGTTACAGAATGCTTAAAAGCAGGACACTGGAAATGAACAAATTCAACACCACTGTCATTCTAAAACTACAATCATATTTGGTCTCTGTATCAAATCTATTCACTGCTATAAATAAAGTGATACAGAATAATATTCCACATTAAAAATGCTTTCAACTGGGTATTCTGGGTCACCAAAGAGATAGGGGTGGGGGAGAACTTTAATCGTGAGACCAAGAAGTTATTAGACAGTCAAGCACCGAAAGCGAAAACTGGAAGCATTTTTTACCTCAAGAGAATGAAACAACATTTATTTTGATTAAGAATRGCTGGACCATCTCCTGGACTAGAAGAAAATGAAGTAAATTTCTAATTAAGTCTATGCAGACTACCCGGAGTACTTCAACACGAAGACTAGCTATAAAAGCTAAAATATTCAACCAAGAAAGAGGCTCTCTATTGTTTGCAACTGAAGTTCATGTTATGCAGGTGGAAACCCAGTTTCAGAAGAGTCAGGATGAAAAGTATTTGCCACTGACAAATGACCAGTGATAACAAGAAATACTCCTAATCAAAGAGTAAAATATTGAGAGGAATATCTGAAACACTCATCTGAGGTAGTAAAGTTACCTTGTGCACAGGTCAAAAATGAAAGTTGATCCTCACAATTAGCACAAAAACAACAGGTAACATTTTTAGTCACAGACACAGACACATGAGGAATAACTTCCTAACCAGCCAAAAATCTCACAGCAGAAAAACWGGCTGCCTCAACAGAGCAGTGGAAAAGTACTGTGTCAGGTATGCTCCATTTTATTTGCCCATAATTTGAGCAGGACAAAGGACGAGAGTACTGCAAATGGAAAACAGTCCTTTCAATCTGAGTAACAACATATAACAGCATTCCTGGTAACTGCAGACACAGATTAGGAAGCCTCCACACTGACAGATCTAAGGTCATTCTAGCCTTATTCTAGTCCATTGCCAGAGGTGGATGCTTACAGAGAGCAGATAAAAACCAGGGGAAACATAGCGATTATTTTATCTTCTGTGATTCTATAAACAACAAGGTTTGACAGCTTTTATGTTTGGGGATGGGGAGGAAAGTGTTTCTCTAACACCTAATCAGAACTTCCCAGGTGGCCATTTGTGCCKGTTGCCTCTTGTCCTTTCACTGAACACCTCTGAGAAGAATCTGGCTCTGCCTTCTCTGTACCTTCTCGTTAGGTACTTGAAGACCACAGCACAGTCTTTCCAAGCCTCCTCTTTTTAGGCCTGAACATATCCCATTTTCTSCTTGTATGTCATGTGCTCCAGCCCACAAACATCTCCCTGTCCCACCACTGGACTCACTCCAGTTTCCCAATGTCTTTCTTGTACTAGGAGACTCGAAACTTGATATAGTATTCCAGATGCAGCTCCACAAGTGCCAAGTAGATGGAAATAATCTCTTCCTTTGACCTGCTGGCTATGCTTGTGCTAATATAGCCTGGCATACAGTTTGTCTTCTCTGAAGCAATGTGACCTGTTGACTTATGGTGAACTTGTCCTCTATCACTCCCAGGTAGAGTTTCTGCAACTCAGCCTTCTGCCCAGTCAGCCCCTAACCCACACTGATACAGGGGGTTATTTTATACCAAGTGCAGGATTTTCACTTGCCTTTATTGAACTTCGTGAGGTTTCTGTCAGTCCATTTCTCCATCCTGCAAAGGTCACATTAAATAGCAGCTCTGACCTTCAGTGTATACTCCCCGTGACCACTCTCCTCATTTTATTATCACCCATGAGCCTCCTGAGGATGCGTTGCATCTCTTCGTCCAGATCATTAAAAAGACATTAAACAGTGCAAATTCCAGTATCAACCACAGAGAACTGATGCTAACAACCCATTGCTACTTGAAGAACCTTGGTACTCCCGATCACAGGTCTTTGAGCCAATTTTCCACCCACCTTATAGTCATCCTGTTCAAACCCACCTTGACAATTTGGCTAAGAGTAGATGAGACATCGTCTCATCTGCAAGGTCAAAAGCCTTGCTGCAGCCAAAATAAACAATTCCTTTTCATTTGAGTCAGACTTCTCATCGCTGGAGACTTAGTCAGGCATCATTTACCCCTGTAAATCCATACTGGYTTTTCCCTGGACTTCCTTGTCCATGATGTGTTCGGACACAGCTTTCAGAAGGATCTGCTCCACAACCTTCCCAGGGACTGAACTTCAGCTGACTAGCCTTCCAGATCCAAGGATCCAGATTCCTTGCATCCTACTTCTCATATCTGAAAGATGGGTATGTTGTTTACCCTTCTCCAGTCATTAGGAACCACTTTGACAACCATGCGCTTTTGAAGGTGATAGAAAAAGCCCTCGCAATGGCATTAACTGGCTACCTCAGTAACTTTGGATGTACTTGATTTGACCTCATGAACCTGCATATTTCCAGTTTTCTTAAATGGTCCCTTAACTTGGTCTTCCATTTCTGAGGTTATTGCTTCTCTCCCTCAGACTCTATCCAGTAGGCTCAGGGAGCTGGATGACCTGAAAGCAGTCCTTATCAGTAAAAATGTGAGGAGAGAATGTATTGAACTCCTCATACCTTCCTAGACCTTTTAAGAAGGCCTCCTGCCCAACTGAGTTTGCTATAACCATGGTATCATTGCTGAGTCCAAGGTCTGTTAAAACCTTTAGTAGTGTCATTTATGCAAATGTTCATACAAAAAATAATTTAAAACGTAAATTTACACTTTGTCCACATAGGAAGAGACAGACTGTTTGTTCTTACTGCAATAGATAAGTTACAAAAAATTATTTCTGGCAACTAAAATTCAACCTACCCAGCTTTATAGTTTTGACAGAAATAAAAATCTATCTATTTTTGAATAATTTTTTGCACATAATTTACCTATTAAGAAGAAATATAATCTTCAATTTTTATTATTTTGACTGTGATCTGACACAGAAAGGATTACTCAAAATTTTTAATGCTGCATGACGTTTGAATGATATTTTCAATTAATCTTCTGATGATGGCTCTAGATAATTTGTTAACTTTGGGATATATTAAAATAAGGATATATTTTAAAATTAATTCTACATAATGCTGTATTTTAATGTGTGAAATAGTATGGTAACAGTATGATATTCTGTTATATCCAAAAAAGAAAATTGTGATGGCTTCCTCTGACCCCTCAGAGCATTTCACTTGGAGCTCTTCAGAATTCACAGAGTGTTGTTGACATACACATATCCCCCTAGAGCCATATCYCATCATGTGTCTTTCTAATGCTGCTGCCTCAACCCTAATTCCCACAGGAAAACTGCAAGTTTTAACATGTGTTAAAAACAACAATTAAAAAAAAAGGAAAAACAACTCATCAGTTGTCTTATATAATAAAATTAATTTCAGCAGGTAAAAGGAAAGAAATCAGATAATAGAAGACTGAAGAAAAGGGAAAATTCTGACAGGATATAATCTGTGAATGATTTTGCTTTGTTAAGATGTACTGAAATAAGGCAGAAAAACAAAATGACCTGTGGCAGAAAAATTGAAGGTTCCATTTCAAATTAAGGAAAAAAGCTCTGATGATCACCTAATGCAAATCTTAAAGACTAAGCCAGTGATCTATTGCTCTGATGATCACCTAAAGCAAATCTTAAAGACTAAGCCAGTGATCTATTTTAAAGAAAATTGCAGTTGTATTTTGCATTACAGTCATCGCAGCCCAGCCCTAGCAGCCAAGGAGCCAAATTTCTTCATTTCTTCCTCTCCCAACTTGCGGATGCCTTAATTCTCCTCCCTACTCACAAGGAGTGGACCATTTTTACAAGTAGAATATACTCTTCATGTAAAGAATTCCATAAAGCCATTTTTACTCTAAGTAAAATAAAAACAAAGACACGCTACATATAACTATTATGGGGTCATTACTTTTTAGAGATGACTAAGGAAATCTATTTGGAAATTCCTTTGAACAYAATGTATCTGGTTCTATTGAACTAAAACTAACCATTGCCGACTCAGTATGCTAGGTATTCTGATCACTGCCTCATGTGGCTAAAGACCAGTACGGAAGCTGAATGAAGATGACAGCCCTCTGAAGGTATGAAATAAAAGAGCAAGCCACATTCCCCATGCAATTTGTCCAGAACGCCTGGAGTCTTTTTCAGTATTCAGATACATACCTTCCTGCAGATGTAGTATATGTCACACAGTATAAAGGTATTCCCATCATGATGAAAACCCCACAGTAGCACAGACATCTGTTTAATTTTGTGTCTGTAAGTAACTATTCTTTTTTTTTTTTTCTTTTAAACTTCTTATGTAATATTATCCATCATTTTCTTAGTGCAAGGTTCTATGTTTTAAATATTTCTTTAGTGGTCAGATGTGTTCTGTCTAGAAGAAACTTAGGAATCTGGAAAAAGGAGCGCAAGAATACTTCTCTCAGATATAATATTGTGTTTTTACTTTGATTTGGTTATAATATCCTGGAGTTGCTATACTGACATTTTATTTTACCTGGACATTCCTAATAGGCTTTTATTTGGACACATACCACCAGCCTGCTCTCATCTAATCACCAAGCCACTTTGCACTTAGGAAATAAGGTCTACAGCTTTTTTATTATTATTATTATTATTATTATTTTATTTTTTTATTGCTTCCTATTGCTTCTATGTTCTCTTTGGTAAAGCAGAGTCCAGAAAATGTCTTTCTTTCAATGTGTGAATTATTTCCTTCAAAAGATGATAGTACAACTAACAATATGATRTAAGCTATTAGAAAACCTGAACAGTAGAAAGCAGGGTACTAAAAGACAAGCCTTCTGTTGGAGGCATCCTGTTCTTATTCCTGGAAGTAACTTCAGTTCCAGCTGGTTTTCCATTCCAGTGCTATATTACAAAGATTAAATTGTTGACAAATATTATGTTCAACATTATTCAACAGACAAGGTACAACAATGTGATAAATTAAAGTTAAATGTTAAAAAATAAAGAAAAAGCTGTTTTCTATCCAATTTGAATTTAGAAATCTTGCTTTTGCTGTATTGATATAGCTCATTGAAATACTGTTGCTCACTGCAGCACTTGATTTTGTYGACCTGAATCTCTATAGCTCATTACCTTTTTCTGTTTTATAGTAGTAATATCCCTGCCAATTTTCTCAACTTTTGTGATGTACTGAAGAACTGTAGCATATAACTTTATGGCATTTTTCTAGTTTTTCTGCTTTTGCAGGTAATGACACCATAACACTTCTTGGTTTTTGTTACTCTCAAGTTCAGCATTAGATAGTTCTACATGTAAAGCTATCATCAATAGAGATGCTTAACACAAACTCCTCAAAGAGAATTGATTTAATCCCCATACCTTCTGAGGTTATTTTCATTACGAAGTTCATCTAGGCACTTAACATTCTAAACAGTAAGTACCTGTCATAACAGTAACAATGATGCAGGTAACACAATAATGTTCTGGTTCACCAACTTTATCAGCAAGAGAGGCTTAACAGACAGATCTCAAAATTTTAAAAGTTTTGCTCCGCTTACAGTAAGCAAAGCCATTCTTGATGAGAATGGATATAATTCAGATTATTTCTTCCCTTCTCTGGAATACAGACCTACCTAAATACTTTTTTCATAAATTCAGTTCTTTTTCAGGAAGGGACTTTGATGTCTGAAAAATAAAATAACTACCATTACACGATTAAGAGAAAAATAAAGTTACCGCTCCCATAGTAGCTTCTAACCTAAAACATAACTTCAGGGCATAGGTACTTCTTCATATGCTGAAGCTAACAGTAATCAGGCAAACAATAAAACGTATAGAAGGAAAACGAGCTGTACTACAACCCCTGCAATTTTCCTGTTTGTCCTTATGAGATGAGGCGTCTTTCTGGCCAGCAGAGCATTTGTAGTTCCAAAAGCAGTGACACCATCTATGCCCTTGCACTTTTCACTTATTTCAACAAATTTATGAAAATCTCACCACCTAGCTATCCTAAAAATCAATAAATCTATCATGAGATTGTGAAGTCAGAACAATTTCTTTTATATCTTATCAATCAGAAAACTCTCCAAAAATTGTAACACTCGGCCCCTCACAGAACCACAGAATCACTCAACCCCAGTTGTATCTTCTCTAGCCACATTTTACAACATGCTCTAAATGACAGAAATAAAAATTATAGACAGTTTGATGGSGGAAAGAGAAACCATGGCAGTTCTCAGAAACCCCCCTGTACTCCCGAAACAGTTTCTTCTCTTATCCATCATGGTCAGCATAGGTGCATGTATTGACAAAAGCTTACAGCTGTATGGATTGAAGCAGAAGCATCCCTGACAGGTAGAGTTTTATGACTTTATTGGCCAAAGCACATCAAAGTCAACCCATAGTGGCAACTAGCACAGACTACACAATATAGCTACTTTTCATGCAAGATAAGAAACTACACGTATTTCATATGAGAATGAAAAGTTTCCTGGTAGTTCTGTTCTCTGAGATCTTAAAAAAAGAGGGTCATTCAAGGATAGCCCAAGTACAAGTACGCCAATATAATACACTGAATGCCAAAGGTATTGATGGATCAACAACATGATTAACTTCCAATCTTTTTCGAGTTTGTGGGAGGAAGAAAAATACCCAGCCAATGCCACAAGTGCAACTCCTGTGCCAAACCAAGGTCAGAACGCTGACACAATTTAAAGGCGTCAGCAGCATCACAACATCATGGGATTCTATTTACCACTACATTTTTCACAGTGTTAATCAGGAATAGAAAAGCCAGACGTTGGTCAATAAGTCAGAACTTTAGTCATTAAGTGGTGGCTTTCTGGGCAAAGACGCTGCCTACAACAATTATAATCATTCCCTCATCAGAAGTCAGAGATAGCACCTACCAGACTTATCAGCACAGACAAGAATTCAAAAAGGTTTCAAAGTGTTTTAAAGGTAACTGCGGTGACTAGATCGAGTACTCTGACCTCTTGAGCTATACAGGCCACAGAAATTCTACTCCTTTACTGAAACCCCAAAATCCTTGTTTAAAAGCTGCGAAAAGGGCGGGGGGAAGGGGAGGGGGGAAAAGGGGAGGGGGGAAAAGCAGGGGGGAAAGGGAAACCACTGTTTAAAGATTTCCAAACATCTCAACCCTTGGCTTCCTTTTCTTTTTTCCAGTAGTTAATCATTTCATACCTTCAACAAATTTATCTTCTTGCTAATATACTTGTCCTTAACTTCTAATCCTAGATCCTTTCTCAGTTAGAGACTGAACACTTCCTGCACAACAAGCTCAAAGTGCACCAAAATTAGGTCTGTAATATCATACAAGGTTTCAGATACAGATGTAATGATAAAAATTCAATATTTARCAAAGTATGGATGACTAGTCTTTAAAACAACTACTTTTGCGCTCAATAGCATGTATCAGAGAATATGATTAAGTTCAATCTTTTTTCTTCTGGAAGTAACAGATAAAACTAAGAATATTTAAACTCTATTGCTTCAGCTTCCTGCAAAGCTTCATTAGCAAGTCTTTCCTCTCCTTCACCAGGGTGCTACAACTTTGATTTATGTGGTTTTGATACAAATTCTTTCCTTCAAGTCCAAGTTCCTTCTGTGTACCTTATCCAACCCACCCTCCTACATAAAATGGACCAAATATCTGATCTTTTATTTTATGGATCATGTAATTTAATGCACAATCTTCTGTAAGATCTCAATTTTAGCTTAACACACAATAGTCTGATAAATACCCTTATTAAAAGTGGATACTGACCTTGAGGTGAAGCTGAAGGAAGCAGCAAATCCAGGAAGGAGATGCGAAAGAGAAAGAGTTAAAGTTTGTGAAAACAGTGTCCAGAGATAACAGAGTTCAAGAATACAGAACAAAACAAGCAGATCTAAATTACGTAATGCCACACAGACACATAACTCTTCACAAACACAATGAGCTGCATGTTTTACAGACATCTAATAAAAAAAGAAAAAGGGCATTTAAATTAGATTACACCATTTCACTTAGAGGCAGCTTTCTGCACAGAAAATAATCTCTAATACATAACAGTTCTTGAAAAGGGGAATAAATCAGCTTTAGAAAACTTTGGATTTATATCACAACAGCAGTAGGTATCCTTCTTCAAGAATCCTACCAAAGTTTTTGAAAATGTGGAGGCTGAGATGAAACAAGAATTCTGATGTGCTCCTTTAGACCATCTTCCAGGGGCTTACTTTTCTCTCCGTGAGTAAGAAAGCTATTTTGTCACTTACACTGTTGAAGACCCAGACTTATTGGAAGTGAATAGAAGGAATAAAAACCACGGAGTAAGTCTTCAAGTCTTAGATCATCTTGTCAAAACTAAAGTTCATCTTTCCTAGTTTTGACGCTGAAGTCACCTTTCCCAAAGAAAAAAAAAAAGCATCTGCCCCTTCTGCCTACATTGATATATTGATGTTGTTTTCATTCTCCCATATAAGGTGCAATCTAAAATCAATAATGACCAAACAGGCACATCTTTGACAGTTCTCTCCAACATTGTTCAACAGCAGGATTGACCAGGACAAAATGCTGGAGTTTCCTGTATAACAGGAGGCCCCGTAGGTTCATTATTGCTTTTTTCATGTATCCCCAGTATCTTTTCATAGGCATCTGCTGTCAATTTCACTGATAACAGCAATATAAGTCAACAAACAGTTGTAAAATACAGATCTTTTTCATCTGATTTTAAAACTTATTCTTTTTCAGTAAACAGGAGAGAGGAAAAGAAAATGTTCTGTTCCTGCTAAAATTGTCAATTTGGCTTTGACAATGTAAGTTAACATCTCCCATGGGAAGATTTCACCACTAAAGCCTACAGGAAGAATATGATGTGGAGAAAAATATTTCTATATACTGGCTTAGCTACTATACAGTTTATTACTTTTGGTTTAATTAAATATGTAAATAAAATTTAAAGGCCTTATTCCTGGCATATATTTTATGAACAACAATGTCAATATATGAAATTTGTATAAGCAGCATTTTTAAAACGAGGTACAGCTGAGAAGTGTACTGTTGGTATATAAAAGATAAACCAGCGTGAAGACAATTTTCTTTGTCTTTTAAACTAATATTCTGCAAATCAACTTTTTAAAGGATAGTTGCTATAGAGGCTGTGTTATCTGGGGATTTCAGGAAAGAGGAGACTTGCAAAAGCCAAAGTTACCACATACTCACTGTATGAGCAAGTCTTCATGTTTCAAAAGCCTCAGTTATTTCTTATGGAAAACTATGCAACTATAACAATCCTGACAGAAATCAAAGCATAGTTTCCTAAACTGAACTGCAAAACTATAACTGGTCAGATATATTTAGCAAAGGAAAAAAAAAGGGGGGGGGGATTGCTTGGCGGAATATGGGACTAAATAAGGTAGGAAAAAAGGGAGTTTTGTCTTTTTTTACTGAATCCAGATCATGCAGGCTTAGAATTCACATGTTGCGTTTCAGGGACCCTTTGTAGTTACTATTCGCATCGTGATGATATTGCAGCATTTYTTCCTTCAGTGTAACAGTGGGAATAAAAGGTACAGCTTAGAATGCAGGACAGCCAYGCAGAATTTCAGTGAACCGCTCTCCCCTTTCAACTGGCACTGGAGGTAGCCTCTTTTGCTGGCACAAGATGAAGGCAAAACAGGGTCAGAAAAGCTATGCTGAGGTCATTTGCAATTTTCTCTACACTACAAAAATGTTTTTTAGCYGGCTGCACAATGTTTGTATGGAGAGCAATTATTGCTGCACCTTTGTTCTGTTACAGGCTAAATTCTCTCTTACTGAAAAAAAAAATCATTTTGTGTAATTGCTAACCGCTTTTCCATGTTCTTTATAAAGGTGTGAAATAGAGCAAAATGGTAACTAGGATCTCAGGATGATCTTGTCACTTATCCGAAGAGAAATGAAGAACATGTCAGTTGCCTTTGGAAGTACACTAAAATCRACAGAAAATCGGGAAACGGGCTGTTGCTTCAAAACTAAAAATGCGCCAGGCACCCAAAACTGCCCGCTCTCYGGAAGGGGAAGGGCGGATCGGCTCCGCACGTGGCGGCGAGGCCTCCGGACACGGAGGCTGCATCAGTGAAATTGAGCAGAGGAGCGCAGCAAGCGTCTGCCCCACACAGCAGGCCCCAGCAAGCAGCGTCAGACACGCAGGGAGGCAGGTTCGTTACAGAGCACGGCCCCCGTTTCCGCTCCGCGCTGTTTCCCTTCGAGCAAGGGCACCCGCTCGCAGCCCTCCTCACGAGATCCAGCCGCAGCTCTTCTGCCCGGCCCCAGCAACCGYGTGCTCCGACGCACCGGTCACGCAGGCGGACAAGGCAGACCTAACAGCAAACGGTCGTCTCGCAGAAATCCGCTCGCTTTTCAAATTCTACCTCGTTTACTTTAAAGATATAGTGAATTCGAATCCAATGTGGGTGCAGGTCAAAAAATTTGGTGAGACGTCTACCTTTCAGTATTTCAAATAAGAAAAATATATACTTCAAATCTGTTSATTATTCCAGCTATGTTTTCCTCATGCTTGAGGACTGTAGGGAGTGAASTGAGTCTCTTACATYAATTTCAGGTGTTTTTAGGRAAAAATTTATGGAAGGATTCCTAGCCAACCTTTGAACTCCACTTGCCTGACAGTGAGTGACTGTGTATATTTAATACTTTTTTGTATTCCCTTTCAAGTTGTTAGACAGGGAGGAATGCATACTTGATCTTCCTTACGCCAGTCTTGAAAGATTAGTTATGTTTACCACTTTTGACACCTTTTAGTAGTGAAAAGAAGGATGGCTGGTCTTTTCCTTTCATTTTAGCAGATTCTGAAAGGGACAGGGGAAAGAGAGAGAAAGAGGATGTGCGTGTGCCTGCATGCCCACAGGCACACACGTATCCACGAGCACAAACGTGACTACAGCTGGTTGGGGAACACCACTTCACTTGCATCCGGGCTATTCCCGGATTTTCCTTTTCGTTATTGCTGTACTCCACAGACTGTATAGAGACCTGTCTCTTTTATTTTTACTGTATAAATAATGCAAAAAAGGTGGGTTTTTCTTTTTTTTTTACTAGTTTGTGAGTAACAGATACACTCATATAGCTTAAAGATGTTGACTGAAATAAAGTTACAAGAAAGCTTTTGGTGTGATGTATTCAAGAGATAACACTGAAACTCTGGTACGCAAATAACTTGGCTGCATTATTTATATAATTTTCTTTCTGATTTTATAATTGTCTTAATTTTATCACAGCTCTTACACTCTAGTGATCTAACAGTTGTACTGGGAGATGCTTGGTAAGTAAAATAACTCCTCACTATTCCAACGCAGGCAAGGTACTAGTGATGACTTGAGATGACAGCTCCTGTATTCATTATGGATAACAGGCCTGCAAGTGATTACCTGATAACAACCTTGACTTAATGATAACAGAAAACAGAACTTATCCTACCAAATTTCCTGTGGCATTAAAGAAGCCTTTATAAAAGCACACAACCAATGCATCTCTCTACTCGTAAGCATCTCTCTCATTCAAGGTGCTTCTTGGAGGGTCCAAGATCAGGTCCTCAGTCTGCAGAAGAGCAGATCAACAATTGCTTTCAGCCCCTTGCTGAAGGAGGACACTGTCTGTATGCAGTCAAGCAGAAAAAAATCACTCRGTTTAGAAGTGTCAGTCCTGCCTTGTTGAGTATGAAAATAATCTTGGGGCAAGTATTTAGACTGAGGTTCAACGATGGAGTACCACAACGAGTGCTTTCAGCCAGTGCCTGCATCAGCCCTGACCTCCTGATATGCGAAGGGTTGGACTAATCAGGGTTCTCTGACCATATTTTTTAAAAATAGTTGTTTTTGCAGTAACATAGGGTTTCAGTTCCCCCACTAACACAAGAATACAAAAAGAATGGGAAATAAATAACAGCTAAAGACAAAATGGAAAAAAAGATATCCTATTATATGAAAAAGGTGAGGATAGATTGAGAAGTCACCATAAAATCACTGTGATAGCATTTAATCTGGCAGTCTTTTGAAATGAATTTGTAATTACTGTCAATCTTTCTCTTTCTTCTCTTTACAAGACAGATATTTCAAAAGCATTTAGTGAGTTTAGGTGTTGATCTTAAGGCACTTTAACCAAATCCAAGCCAAACCTCTGCCTTGTGCAAATCAGAATAYTTCCAAATGTCTAAAGTCAAACACCTGTGAAAAAGATGCCCAAGTAACAGCAGTCTTTTTCTAAATATATGTCTTATTTTTGGCAGTTTAGAGCAGCTATGTTGACACAAAATGTATTACTTTTTCCTTGATGAAACTATAAGGGGGACTTCAGACTTAATATTCAGTTTGTACAAAGCTAAAGCAAGACCGAAAAGAAAGAAATGATGTCTTCCCTTCTTAGCTTGAAAATGATGAATATCTTAATATATAATAGATTTGTGAGCTCACAGATGGAGCTGGATGTACTAACTACAGGTGTGACCACTTATTTTCATTACAAGACCTTGTTCTCAGCTGCTTGTCATTCTGCCAAATATTAACAAACTGTGCTGAAATCTTCCACGACAGGTGTCACCTTCAGCCTAYTTTTTGAAGGACAATTTCTGCTACATTCTTTACACAGAGGCAGTTTTCTTGTGGGRAAAAAAAAACTGTCATATAGCTAAAGACTTTATAACAGTCTACGCTGAAATGAGAGGTGAGTTAATATTACACAGTGATCTTAATTCTGGAATGTTTTAAGTTTTGAGTGAAACAAAATAGACTGAAGTGTTTTAAAGAGGTATTTTTAATGTCATGATTAATTATTTTAGATTTTCCTTTGTCCAAAGTAGAGTTGGATTTATTTTTGGAGGACTTTAATGGGCCTTCCCAAATGATAATATGGAATTAGACTCATACCACCTCTTAAGGTGAACTTCAACTGTGATGATTGTTATATCACAAACATGTTTTTTTCTTAATTTAATAAAATCCTTTTCACTTTAAATTACTTACATGCACTGATGTGGTTCTTTTTTAGGAATTCTGTTTTTAAATTATTAAAAATTTTTAACTAACACCCAAGTGGAAAACCAAAGAGAATTATAAGAGATAAGTAGTTGTTTGAAAATAAGTATTTCAGCTTTCAGTTGTTGACGTAAGAAGAGCAAAGGGCATAATTTACTAGTATTCTGTTCTAGAAAAAACCATAAAGCTGCTGGAACATGCAGTTAATTGCTCTCTCCCTCTACCCTTCACAGATCACTACACAAACACATCACTGTCTTACAGACATACAGAACAAGATACTCCCTTCTACTGTTCTCATTTTTCACCATTCTCTCTAGATCACYCTGTGTTTTTGAAACATTTATTTASCATGGAGAATATTTAATTCACAGATATTTAAGATAAGAAGTATCTTTTGGCTGTTATGCATCAAAAATTTGAAGGTTTCACCTTGAACGGGACATTCTTAATTACTTTTTAAGGAAAACTCATCAAAATCTGTCTGTCCTTTATGGGACTGATGATATTCCAAAGCTGGACACTTCCTTTGTTCCCAAATGAAACAAAATCAGTTTACCTTCAGCAAAAAAAAGCTGGTGCCCTATCTCCTTAGGAAAAATACCTATCATATATAGTGAGCATACTCAACTAAATCCCATTTCAAGTCTGTAACAGGTACCGGAGCCCCCACACACATATATGCCTTCAGTGCTTACTTCTGAAACAACACATGCATATCTATTTACCACCACCTCTCAAGTATATAGGGTCACTTACTTATTTGGAGAAAGAGTATACACGTACAAATACATCTGTSTCTCAACTACTTATATGAAGACTGTGATGGTTATATGCCAGACACTCAGCATCATCCTTCATTTTTTTCTCTTCTATTTTTTTTCCTCACTACTGGATAACAATCACAATGAGATGTAAGAATGAGGCAATGCTGACCTCTGTCAATGATACATTTTAGAGTACTTCAGTTTTAGATGGTTCAGGCAGAATTGATAGTAGCAATTAGAACCAAAACACAGCAGAAAATCGGAACAAAACCCATCAGCTTCTGCAAAGTTTAAATCACAGAAAATAGCAGCAAGCCTGCTTGGGACTGTGGTCTTAACCAATGTGATAGGTTTGAATACACAGACAGTTAAAGCCGTACTTGACATAACTAGATTCTGTTTAATTTTTTTTTTTTTTTAAAAAAAAAAAGCGCATAATTGCAGCAGACCCAAGCAGCAGCAGCCGGGCAGCCAGCAGTGACATTCCATGCCGGTACGAAACAGTAGCCTTATTTAACACTCACTTTCCCAGGAAGTCCCACACAAACCCCCCTACGTGTTGCGGTGCAGGGACAGACACCTGGCAGGGAGGGTGCAGTTTGCGGGAGGCGTGCTTTCTGAGAAAAGGCACAGTCAAACAAACAAACAAACACACAAACAAACCAAAACCAAAAAGACCAAACACCCATATGTACCAAACAAAACAGAACTCATGGACGCAAAACAGGACAACAAAAACAGAGAGAAAGAGTGAGGAAGGAAACGAAAGACAGCATGAGAAGTTACAGACACAGAGGAGGTTGTGGAAGGCCAGTACAAAAAGCAAACAGTTAGTTAAAAGAAAGTGAATAGTCAGACATTACAACACCCTCTACAACACTACAATCARGAGACAGAAACAAAACTGGTCGAGCTGTTCACCCATAGAGGAAGTGTGGATTTAGAGCCCATCTCCCCATAAGAAAAAGCAAAATCCTACCCACAGAGAATATAAATTCATGGGCTGGTGCCTTAAATTTGATATTGACTCTAGAGCATTTTTCAAATTTTTGCATAGCATGCACTGTATTTAATACGTGACTTTTGGATATCTTTCCTCCCATTCACAGTTGAAGAACAACCCCCCTCAACTAGAAAATTGCAATAGTTACTAAAGAGCGAAAGCATTTCCCTCTTTATTTTAATGAGAACCGAAGGCAGTTTTGCCATCTTTGAAAAGGTCTCAGACAGTAATCTTCTGCTTTTCATGTTCTCCTCCCATCCTTTCACCTTCTCTATTTACCTGTACATAATTCCCCAAAACGTGGCTCATTTCTTCTCTTCTATGGATGAAGCCATGTTATTATTTCTCTTCTCCTCATGACATACGGTCTACTTGTCATTTAAAACTAGTATGAGGAAAAACTCCAAGTGGAGATTCTTTCTCTTTTCCCTTTTTCATTAACACATTTCACCTCCGAATGTGACTTACTTTTTTTCTCATCTTGCTCTACATGTTAGAATAAGTCTGTAATAGACGCAGCTATATTCACTCTTGCTTGTTTACAAATGGTTCTGCAAGCACCAAGTTTCTTTTCTGTACAGAGGAGTTTGATCAGCTGTAGAAGCACCAGAGGGTAGGATAATTTCCAGCTCACCCTACATGGACCACAGTTTAGGAAGGGCTTTTAAAAGGTAAAACTATCCAATCTTTTCAGGAAACCTGACTGTAGCGCTAGAATGTCCATATGTAACATTTCTAGATATATCAGTTCAGCATGAAAGAATGCTGTATAATCAAGCACAGTAGASAAAACCAGAACCAATCTATATGTTTCATAGGCATTTTAAAACCTCTGCTCGTGTATAAAAACTCATGAAGAAGACAAAAGCTTTCAAAGAACGGGAGGGTATGGGAGCAGTTGAAAACAACTAAGACCAAATCGAAAGTTCAGTAACTATTCAGAAAATCAGAAGTTGTTAGTCAAAATCTCACCTTAGAGTATCTGGTCTTAAAATCTTTTTTTTTCAGTGTTGTGATTATGTTACAGTTCCACCTGAAAAACCATGTCAGGAATTGATACTTTTCTAATTCATGACACTCATGCTGTTCATTTTAGATCCCTAGCCCTATAAGATCTTTTCCATCCCTGTTTACGGGGCTTAGAGAACGTGAATGTTCTTAGATCTTCATTCCTTGTTTTACATGGCTGCAGGCAGTCCCACGATCACAAAAGTAATCTTTTCTTTGACATAGCTGAAACAATATAGAAAGCTAGTATACTAGAATTCCATCTATTCAAATTACTAGGAATAAAAGAAGAAATACTCTATTCAATCTCAATACTGGCAGAAAAGAGAGCAAGCTAAAAAGAGAAGTGTGTCACTTATTTTTATTTTTTTCATAAGAGCAAAGATCAGATGGAAAGAAGGAATGGGTAGCAGTGAATAGCTAAAGCATTCCAAGAAATTGTTATGGAACTATCTCCAGTCATTTCTGGGTTTTATGCTTTCATTGACATAGCAAGAATGTGATCTGTGACTGTTAAATAGCAAGAAACTACCACTGTAACACGAAAAACTTAATAATTGCTTCGTATGTCTCTGGAATTGCATCTTTTCAAAGTAAAGAAAGTTGCTATGTAAGTCCTTGAAGGCTAGGTGCCAACGCTTTTACCTCTAAGAGAGATGAAGGCCCAGCCTCATTTCTCTTCTTTTTTATTTTTGTTTTGTAAACTATAAACTCTTTTGATTATAGGTTTCTATGTGTGTTCATTCAGTGCTTGATGCTGCAGGTCCCAAACTTGATTAAGAAGGCTAATGTAATAAAAAATCAGACTAGTAGCAAAAATTTGCATAAAATAAAATTTTCTTCCTGTCATTCCAACCTCCTCTAGGGATTAGGTTGTGAAGAAAAATGACTATTTCCAACTTGCTTTTCCTAAACAGGTAATTACTCTTGCACATAAAAAAAAAAAAACAAAGCACTAAGAACATATTTCCTCCTCACACAGTATTTCTATTAGAAGTTTTCATCTTATTCCCCGAGCCCTAGTCAGCTTACATGCCTTAGCATGGTTACAGAGTGAACTCTATGCCTGAGATGGGCACCTATATGCAATCTGTAAAAACACGCTGAAAAATATGTTTTCTGGAATAGCTATTTACTTTCCTCATGTCTAAACTTAAATGTATCTAGTCTATCAACCTATTGTTTAGTTGCTCTGCTGAATACAGAATGTATTAAAGGACTGAAAGTTTTATCATTTAGAAACATTGAGAACACAGATAAAAATGACATATCCTCAGTTTTGGGTGTTCAAGTTTGTATCATAGATGTAGAGAATTTTGGTTAAGTAGAACAATAAAGAAAATTGACAGGATGCCGTTTACAATCACAAGGAGAAAAAAAACTTAGCTGACGTGTTGAACTGTTCCAGAGCAGTGTCACCTTCAAGGAAACAAGAATGCATCCTACCAAATGATATGGCTGGGTAAAGTCATTTAATCCAGTGGGCTSATCACAGTATAATTAATTGCTCTGATTTTAGTTAGCACATTCAGAGTCTTCTTCCCAGAGGATTTATCATTAGGCTCTCCTTGCACAGGATGAAGGAAGAGAAATGTGAAGGCATACAGCAGAGGCAGAAGAAAGGAATAAGAAGAGGTACCTGACCATTCCAGTTAATTCTTTCTCTGAACATAGTAAAAACAGAAAGGCAGATTCCTAAGGGTAGACTCAGTATTAGCAAAACTTTTCGGAAAAATATATTTCAAATCATTCAGAGCAGCCCATAATTTGATTATCATCAAGCCAATGAACAGTTACCACTGCCATCATGAAGAACCTGAAATGTCCTTTACTCCCATAATTTTCCAAACACTAAAATGCAATGCAGTTAAACGGTGATAGGCTAAAAATTAGAAAGACTATTCTGGCAGAAGGCAAATGGAAATTACCACATTTCTATTTTGTTGTTCCAAGCCAGTGATTCTATTTAGTGAATGGTACCACAAACACAAAAATCTGCAARTAATTCTACTTAGAAACTCCCCTCTGGCACATAGCAAGGTTGGAAAATGACAGAACACAAAATCTGTTTCAAGGCTTTCCCAAGATCTGTTAGGACTGTGATACATATGATGTAGAWTCATAATAAACTATCATTTTTGTTCATGAAATTAATGCCTAAAAAGCATATCAGGGCATCTTGGCTCCAACAGAAAGCTAATAGAAAATGTTAAAAAGTACTGAATCATTTGGTTTGCATGAAAGCAAATCTATTTATTCAGCTTTAAACAAGCTGAAGTTTACCTGTGTCTCTACAAGCACAAAGAGTTTCAATGCCATTTTTCAGATGAACCTGTTTAACCAATATTCCAAGCTTTTAAAAGTCATTTTCTCTGCTTGGTTTTTGGAGAATCATACGTCAGGAGTGTATTAAATTGAACAACCAAATTGTTTTCCAAACATACTAACAGTGCTGGCAACTTTTCCTACCATCTCCATTCCCTTACAGCTCCTTCTACCCATCTAGCTCTATTCACATCAGCCCTGTTTTTGGGCAGCCAGGTAAAGAAAGCACATAGTACAGCATCTTTACACTTACAAATACAAAATAAAAGGACTGAAGTAGAAAAACTCTAAACAGATTTTCCAAAAATAGCCACTCCAAGGTTTCYGAGAGAAGAAAACTGGAATAATTTATCTTTAACTTTGGTCAGCTATTTTGCTCCTCTAGTAAATATACAACATTCTCACCTCTCCAGTTCTGCTATCTTCTTATCCTTATCATTCTTCTCATTTTCCATCTCTTTCAAGATTTCTAAAAGACGATCCACTTCAGCTTGAGCCTTGCTAGATTCTTCCCTGTATCGAGCTACSTCTCTTTCCAGCTGTTGCATACGATCGCTCAGCTCTGGGCTGGCCCTAGCCTCCAGTGCTGCCTCATGAGCCTGTAAAGAAAAAAGTTCAAGAAAAACACTCCATTCACATAYACATATTTTACAGATGCTATGAAACACTGTCTACCTAAATTCTATTTCAAAATGGCAAAATTAATTATTAAACAGAAATAAACATACTGTGTACAAGCTACCTTTAAGTATGGGTGAATACTTTCTAGAAAAAGGAAAATTCAGAAGTAGATTAAAAAAAAAACATTCACTTAAAAAAAAAAAANAAAAAAAAAAAAAAAACCTGAAAGTGACTTTTTGATCTGAAACAGAAGAGGTCCTAGAATATCAAATAAGTTAATCTTCCTTAAAACAAAGGCAAAGTGTGAGGTGGGTGTGAAAGTTCCTAAAATAAACCTCTAATGCAATCAGAGATGAGACTGGAGAATATGTAGTTAGTTATCCGTGATATTTTTAACCTAGATAATCCAGAAAAATGAACCAGAGTTYAGTAACTTTCAATAACTAAATCAGCACACTAAGTGTCATAATTGTACAGAATGTGCTTATGCATTGAAATCTGTACTAGTTATCTAAAGTATTTAGATTACAGCTAATATGAGTACGGCTATCTACTGAAATCATCTTTGCCCTGCCATCACGTCTGTGAAAATCAGGTTAGGGGGACAAGAAGCATCCCAGGATTGAGGATAAAATGACTCCAGTGAATAGCCAGTTTTTAGTTTCAAATGATCTGTTTTGTTGTAAAAATCACTTATTTATTAGTAAAATGAATTAAAGAGTTCCTAAGCATAGTAAAGACAAAGAGAAGGTGATACTTATGCTGGAGTTTAAACCGATAGACAGTGGATTAGCTTTTCAGGATCCCAAATAAGTTCTCAGTTTTTAAGAGGGGAAATGGACAAATGTCACCTTCATGGGGTATTTTCACTTCACTCTTCTACTCTTGCATCTTGAACTAATCTTTGATATTAGTTAAAGCAGTTTTGAAACTGCTCAAATTTGCTTCAGTGGATGGCAGATTTAGGGGAGCTATTCTGTCAACCAAGACTGCCTGTGATCTCAAGGTCTTTCTCTTCTCTGGAACAAACCTAGGACAGAATATAAAGCCATTGATTTTTTCCCCTTTGTGCATCTGTGGAAGGTTCTTTCACAAGCTGCCAATATTCAGCTCCAAAGCGCAGTAAGTCTAAATCCAGTCGTTTAGAATTCTGTTACTGTTAAGGTAATCGGGCACAAGGGTAGTAGCATAAACCTCGGGGATATAGCTTGCTGCTGCCAAAAATCCCAATAATGGCAAAAATACACTTGGAGAAAGCTGCTTAGGTTTTCAGCAAAATGAGACTGGAGGAAAGTACAAGTTCATTGACCCAAACATTTTACCTTAAAACCTCTTGACTTTACTTAACTCCATTAAAATCAAGGCCATATTCTAGTGAAATCCTATATAACTCTAAGCAGAATATTCTCGGATGGAAGGATCCCCTTTTTTTACTTGGTTGATGGCATTAGATTCACCTGGGCTGCCTCAAGGCTGGAATGCTTCAAATTTTAGGACCCTGGTCCTGCCATAGCCTGTCCAAGGATCTATCCTAAGTTGTTCTGTTTTTTTGGAAACAGCCTGCACAGTAGTTTATCCTAGAATGAAACGCCAGACAACAGCACRTCTCCCAGGCAGTATATTTAGCAGGTGTGCTCAACAGCTACACATCCTAGAAGAACAGGACCTGAAGCAGGGGGTTTAGGGGGTCTTGAAAGAATCTCCACTTATAAGCGACTTTCACGTCAAATCTCCCAGGTCCACTGTCACTGAGCACTAACTGTGAAAATCCTGCTTCTCAGTCTGTAACCAAGATTCAGTTCCAAGTGCTGCCCCGGTGAGCCTGGAAACTCTGAGAACCCATTTGGAGTTAGGGAGGGTCTTGACTGCACCACAAGCACTTTGAATTGTAAGTGCTTGGAAAAGGTAAGGCAAGCAGGAATCCCCAGAAGGTGCGACCAAGATGATGCAGATTCTGGGAGGCCATAGCAGTAATGAGACTGACAAGCGTGTCAGGTCCACCGAGCAGCTGTAGGGATCTGGGAACATATTTTGCTTTGGAAAGAGTGTTGCTGGGTGTTCCCAAAATACYGGAATTTCCAGTCTGCAGGAAATTTAAAGTATTTCATTTCATTTCCTTTTCAACCATACCTAAACTTCAAACAAAAACTCCACCCTGCTCTCCCAAATGCTGTTTTGCTGGAACTGGAAATGCCATTTTGGGGGGGCAGCTTCATCTATAAGTAACRTCTCTTAAGAGACAGGGTGGACAGTTAAGTTTTGTTTTCACCAGAGGCACAGCCTGAATTCTTCTGACTTCTCCTGTACTGAAATGTTTGAAACATTTCGAATTGTTTTAACAAATACTCCTCCAGACACTTTAAAGTCATCCAAAATACATAATCAGATAATCAAGAAACTATTTTAAAAAATGCAAAGCTAGGCTGTTAGCTTGGATTACTGAGCTCTCTAATTCTAAGTTATAAAATCCAATGCAATTCTACTGTCAAGACAGTCCTGATTTATATTGCCCTGTGCTAATAAAAGCATCTCCACAACAACCCAAGAGACACTACTGAGAGGAGGAAATCAATTTTCTTTTTTAGAAAATTAGCCAGCAAGTCAGTGCGTCTGGTTCTTATAGAACGAAAGGCCTATTTACGTGACATAAACTATTAGTTAAGACACATAACACATGTTATTTGTATAAAACGCACGTAAGTATGGATACTTTTACCTAACACAAAGAGAATGTTGCATGATATGGTGCAAACTGGAGACCACTTCCTGAGCTGTGAATTACTGACTGAGTGACTTTGGTCCATTTTGTGGGTTATGTACAAAATATGTGTTACATGACCATATCTAAAATCCTACTGGATTCATTTGTTCTATAGGAGAGAAAACCAGTGCATTTAGAGGTTTCCCACAAACTCTCATGAAGATTTGGAACAAATGAAATTGGCTACTTTCACTATGTAACTGTGAGAAATAACTCAGCATTTTCTTTTTTTTTACAGGAAAAAAGGTTAAACACAAACAATGAATTCTTATATGTGAAAGCACACACAATTCTCTCCATCCTCCACTCCCCCAAATAAAGGTAGACAAATTCCAAAAGGAGCAAGTAATTTCATTTTCAAGACAGAATGGACATATAAAGTGACAAATGCACTAAAGGTAGTTTTTTTTGGCTGTACTAAGAAACCATAAGAAGTACATTTTGATAGGCCTAGATATCAAGCCTGACTGAGATAGTACTCCTAAATCTGCAACCTCTTGAAACATTTATAAGCAAATAGGGAAATTTATGATAAAAAACAAATATATTGGAAAAAGCAACTTGCTTAGAGTGGAAAAAAAAAACACTGGACCTTCTTCTCTAGTTTCACACAAGATGTAAATAAGAGATGGTATGTCTACACAGGCCACTGAGGTTACTCAATTAGAAGATACTTTAAACAATGTAACTACTACTAGCCCTGCTATTACCTCCTCATGTCTGTTTCAGTATGGAGTCAAACAGGTGAATTTAAGCTACTTTCAAGAGTGTTTTGAACTTACATGTTTGAATCTACATTGAAATGCATAAGAAATGTACGTGTTTCAGCTAGAAGACAGCAGCTTCTTCTCATTAAAGCTCATCTGACCRCTATTACTGTTTTCCTGTATAAATGTAATTCTAAATTCAAAGTGGTTCAGGACTGAGAATAATTTAGGGTTACTACTCTGGATTTGCTTTCAAAGTCCTCACTGTGATTATTAACTAAGAGCTGGTTTAATAGCTTTCTGCTTTTCTGCCCTTAGCCACCATTTCCCATCTGGCATGTGGTAAGTGATTGGGTGAGTGCTTCAGGTACCTGAAGAATAAAAGAAAGTGATTGTTCATCAAATAAATGCACTACGGCTTCTGTTGCTTCCACACAAAATCAGCTGACAAAGCCAACGTCTACAACTACAACAAAGATAACCAAGGTTTCACAGAAATAGGTTCTATTTACAGATGGAGAATAAGGGAAGAGATTAAAAAGAATTTCRCAATTTGATATTTCTTGTGCCAAAAAAGCTCTTTACAAAGAGGAAAGGCGATCTTAYACAGCTTTAAGTGTGTCAGAGGTGGGGAAGAGTAAAATAGCACAAATCTAATTAAAAAACAGTATCTAAAATGTGAATAAAAATCTCAAATATTAAGACTAGGATTCCAAATCAACATTCCTAGAAAGTTAACTAAATCAAACAGCAAATAATTCATGGTAAACACTTTCTACTTTTACCTATGAATTGAGACACTAATTCAGTTTAACATTTCACATACAAATGCTGCCAAGAACTTTTGGCCATGAAGTAGAAGTTCCCAAGAATACAAAATCCCTTTTTAATCCATCCTACCCCCATCCTACCCTGYGCCTCACATCTCCTAAAACTAGCAAATGCACACATAAATGCAAGAATATATTTGTGTTTTTTATTCCAAGACACAAACATATTTGACTATTTTAYCATTTATTCAAATGACAAAACATTTGCATTGTCTTATACCTTATCTTTGTTAGATCCAACAAAATGATACATTTTTAAGTCTGTATAGTATAAGTTTGGTTATAAACAACCAGACTTGCTCCTCTTTCAGTTCCAATGCTCTAAACAATATGTCTTGTAACATCCTTTCAAGAAGTCCGCATTGGAATGTAAGAGTCTCAGTGGATTCTCAGACATACTATGTACCAGAAAAAAACTTAAATCTGTCACAGAGTTGTTCATTATCTTATACTTAACAAAACCTTCTAAATCCCTTCCAGGAAATGTATAGTTTTTGTTAACTTGATTGCAAATTTTTGGTACTGAACAAGCAAGAATTTGGTTGGAATCATTTAAGAAAAGTCAAAATGAGAGGAAAATATCTCAGGASAACCCACTACAGCAAAAAATGATCTGTTAAGAAAAATACTCCTGTTTAAACATTAGTAATCTGCAATATAAAAAGTATACAAAGACAGGCAGGAAATGTCCACATTAGGGTTGTCTTTGCAAGTGCGCTTCAGCACCCTTCTGCCTCTTCTCAGTCAGTCTGTAGTCAATGTAACCACATACTGCTTTTTAAAATTTTATTTTAATTTTACAGAAACTGTGCTCTATTCAATGCACAGAAGGAATTTACTCAAGTAATTAAGAGGCAGTCAATACTGATTTTTTGTATTCAGCATAAAGCTCTGTGCCTTATTTACTCTAAACTATACAAACTCTGCTCTGAAAAACATTTTTTTTTTCCTATGATCTTTCCTACCATGCTGACTATTATTGTAAGCTATTTATTTGCAAACAATAGTTAATTTCATTTCATAACATCATCAGTGGGAAATGATGATACATTATCTTATTGTGCAGGTGACAAACTGAGATGCCAAAAGATCATGCTATGACATTACTTGCCTTACTCAATACTTTCCAACTCTCAGAAAAAATAATTTATTAATTAAACATGGCTGAATTTCTCCAGACAACAATCTTCTGCCTTAAATACTTCTTGCTCCTTCTTGGATCATTTTTCACACAATACACAAAATTGCAAGAGTCTTGCAGATAGTAACTTAGTTATGAAATACTATAATGATCACCTCACAACATGAAAATGAGYGAGGCCATGTGATGTAGCATACATAACTTCCATTTTGCCATTTCCTGCCTTTTAGTAGGAATGTTACCTTAGGGTAACAAAACGAATGTTACCTTCAGTCTTATGGGAGGGGTAGAGTTGTTATGTAGCATTTTCTAGGAATAAGAAAACGGCATTTAGGGGAAAAAAAMCACCCAGACTTCCCGTTACATAAGATGCTGTTGACACTGTCATGGACCAYCACCAGGACTGGAACTTTTAGAGCCACCACACAGCCTCTGCCCAGACAGCTAACAGCACGCAGTACTTGCACCTCATGCTCTACGGTGGCTATACCATAATGCTGAACCAAACATATACCTCCTTCCCAGATTTAYATTTTCTGAGCTCAAAATAATGCTGAGACTCAGAAATTTGAGTTCACTATAAATTGTGCAGACAATATGCTCTCCTGGGCACAGATTCTTCTGCCTACTTGCAGCAAGTACAGTCCTTTTGTGTGATACCTGTCCCACTCCTTCAATCTAAATTTATCAATGTTATTCAGCCAGCTTGAAATTTTTAGCCAAGATTTTATCCAAGAAGATTCCACAYCCTTTTCCTACAGCTTTAGTTCAGGTTTGGGGTACTTTTTTTTGTGTGTGTGTGTGTGTAGTCAGTTCTATCCACCGACACCTCTGGCCCTACACCTTTCGTCTATATGGCACCCCCAACTCATACCATGTCCTTCCAGAGTCCCAGTTCACTACAGTTTTCATGGTAATCCTATCTACTCATTCTCCCACCAATATCCAATCTGTTTTTCTCTTCCAAATGCCTAACTTTCAGTACCGGCTTCCAATCCTAACAAATTATTTGTCCTAATTTATTCTGCACACTGAGATGCTAAATCTTGCTTCTGCTGTATTTGTATCAAGCAGCTGYTTGGAACCAGCCTGGTGTTTGGTGAATAGTGACTGTGCATTCCCGCGGTGCAGGTGGAATCACTGGGAAATGTCACTGCTAAATCTACGATACCTCTGCTGAGCACATGTAAATAGAAAAAGTGCTTAAYGGTTAGCCAGTTTAGGTAGATTTAAACGAGGACATCAGAAGTCTCTGGTACAAGGACCATTTTTTTTCATAAAACATTACCATTGTGAAAAAAGGAAAAGAACATTTTTTCATACTTCATTCTCGAAAACTGCGGCTCAGAAAAAGTACAAAGTTCAAAAAGACACAAAACCAAACAAAATCTCAGCTTGAAGCAAACACCATGTGTAATTTCAATTAAAAAGGTTAAAAGGTTTTGCAAAAYCATAAACAACTGATAAAAGAAGCTATGTAATAGGATACACTAAACAACTTTAATAATAGATTGTACTAGTAGCTTAACCAATGGGACAGGAAGCTGACAATTTATTTAAGGAGATCTATTAATTTTCTGGAAAAGTCTTGAGCATCTGCTTTTCACACCTGAACAAACAATACTTCGGGGGAAAAAATATTCTGTCATGAAATACTAAATAAGGAAATCTTTCAAATGCCTTATCCACTAATCTTACATCCTTTAAGAAAGTTTTTTATTCATTTTCTAATCTTTGTGCTCCAAATACCTTACAATATTTAGTAATTTATTAATAACAGTTTTTAACATATAACAAACATTTCTGACATGCAGTGTAGGAGTTTTCACATACTAATTAACAATTTTTATTCCCAACAGTCCTTCCTAAATACTTTTCCCTATGGCACACACATACACCCACCCCTCTTTTCCCAAATCCAGTCACGCAACAGCTTTTTATCATCTGCTCCATTAAAATAATTTTAAATATAGGATGTCACGAAAACTGAAACTAATAAAGGCACCAGGAATTCTCTGACCTCCTAACAATTATTGTGAAGCTAGACAGCTACTTTTACCCTAAACATTGTTAAAAATAACACAGATACCAGCCTTCTGAAAGTTCTGCAACACGGTTTTGTATACATGCAGTCACAAAAGAAATCTCGGATGTAAAACATCTTAGATTAAGAAATTCATTATGTCAAGATATCCTAACACAAACACTCTTTGAAAGGAGTGCTCTTTGACATCGAGCAGAAGGCTGGTCACAGAATCCAAAATTAAACTGACATTGTACCAATGATCTCAACGGATATACAAGTTGTTAAGCAATCTTTTACTTGCTCTAACTTTATTATTATTTCTAATGTGCTGCTGCACATAGTGCTACAGAGTGCTTTCACACAAGAAGCCAGATTGGCGTGGAAAGTCTACTGCAGTCTTGCTCTGCCAATACATGGGCAATGGAGGTGAAAGACAAGCTGCAGGATGTCCTGAGCAACTGTGGCAAAGGGAAACAAAAACACAGGCACAGTGTTAAGCTGTCCAAATAAAAATGAAGTTAGTCTAACACAACCAAAAAGTAAAAGCATCTCAGAAGGTTTTTTTTTTCAGCATGACTGATCAGATGTATACTAGAGTACTTTGTACCCTTACCATCCATACCTACTACAGAAGTAATTCACTAACATACTCTGTGTTAGCCCAAGTACATAAAAAGCACAGGTGAACACACATGCAACACACGTAATTACATGGGGTTGGCAATAGCCTCTCAGTTTACCAGAGAACTTACTAGCTTGGATGAATGGCTCAATAAAACTTCAGGGTGCTAAAGGGAGAAAAAAGATAGGAAAAGAAGGGGAGAATTGGGGATAGGAACAGTGTGAGAGAGAAAAAAAAAAAGATGTAACAACAAAATTTAAAAATAGCTGCAACAGTAAGTTACTAAGACGACAGAACCTTAGTTTGTGGGTTTTTTAGGACTTATTACGAAAAGCTTTTGAAACAAGAAAAGTATGGAGAGTTACCACAGGGCAAATTCTAAACTTAATCTTGATTTCTTATAATAACAGTTTTTGTCCAGGCCTCACATAATATAGTTCTGTGTTCAGGTTTACAGATGACAAACATGATGAGTAGAACTCTTATTTCTAGTGCTTCACTTACATCAATTACAAGACAGCTAAATGGTTTAGGAAACTATCTGAAAAATTGACATAATATTGAATACCGTTGCTGGATTTTTACTTTTATTTTTAATAGACATTCATGTTAACAAAAACAAAAGCAGCAGAGCCTGCACTAGAGAAACTGAGACAAATCCTAGGAAACATACAATTTGAATCAACACTTCATTCACGCACTTCTTCTTGTCCCTTGAAAGATGTTACCCTCCTTAACTTGAAGGAACAACACCACAGCACAAGAAAAGCCTATGAGGGAGTCTATTGAATCTAGAGGTATATTCCTGGTGGCGAATCACTGTTAACATTCTCTGCTAGAAAGTCCCTAGAACTGCACCAAGTGGAAATCTGTTAAAATACTGTCTTGGATTTTTTCTTTTCTCTAACCTTGATCCCTTTAAAATAAGCAAAATAGATATAGGGAGAAAAATATACACTGGAAACAAAGAAAAAAAATCTGCTCATCTTTGCTGGAATGTATTCTGTTATTACTAGGTCTTGCCCATATTAAAAAAACAAAAATACATTGACTGGGAAAGACAAGAGGCAGAAAAAGCTAGGAATAGAACATCCTGGAGAAGAAAGAATGAGAAGTAAAACATTATCACTAGAAAAATGTTGTGTTAACATAAAAGTTTGAAAAAAAAGTTTCCTTAAAAAAGAAAAAAATCACAGAAAAATAATCCTAAGAGAAGTCTTTGGAGAGAACTCCCTGTGCTTGACTGTACATTTTGAAACTTTAGTGATTCCATCTCAGCAAAAAGGCAGGTTGTGTGAGGCAGCACAACAGACCATGTAAACTCAGCAGGGATTCATGGCTTTCTTCTTGGATTCTGAATCTCCTGTAGTAYCTTCTCTCACAGGGTGCTGACAATTAAGCACAGAGTACAGGAGAGTGGAACAAGTTGAACATTAAAAACATAGGTTTGCCGTATATCATTATTAAAAAACAAATAAAACAGAAAAAAAAACAATAAATACAAAAAATGCACTTTTATTAGCTAAATATGGATCAAATCCACACACAGATCACCATAAAATATTTATTAGTAAGAAAAGGAACAGTAACCAAGAGAACTGGACATCTAGAATCAGATATTGGAGACTGAAGACATGGAAAGAAAAATATCATYATCATCATCTCAGTACCACTGCACTCCACTTGGCTAATACTTTTTACAGAAGCAGTGRAGAGGTGCAGTGCTCATGAGTTCTCAAAGGCTCAATGTTTCAAGATTAGCAAAGGGATTTTCCAAGGACTGCCCAAATCTTTCTTATCTAATGGTTTAACAGTACTCTGATTCAGCTTCTTGTGTCAGGATCTTAATGGCTTTGGTGTTTAGATTTAACTGAAAGTACTCAAATTGTTCAGTGGAAATAGAGGAAAGGAAAACACAATGGATGTTAGGCACACCTCTATTCAAACTGCAAGGGCAATAACCTGAAAGGAAAACTTCTTGTAATTTGTTGCTAAGAGTTTCACAAAAGAGTCCTTCCTTCACATAAGTACCTCATGCAAAACAGCACTAAGCTAAAGCAATAAAACTTAAAATAATAAACTATATAAACTATAATACAGCTATGATAGTTATTTGCAAGAATTAATGATGCAGATGTGTGAAATGGTGTTTAGAAGATTTAAATAGGAGCTCGATTACCTATCACATATAATTGTTTAAAAAATGACAGAAGAAACTCATCCACCTTGAAAATGTCAAATTGCTTGAACAGCTATCTGCAATRCATTGAAAGAGGGAAACTCTCTGAAAAATACACTTCCCTACTTTTCCATAAACAATGAACTACACTGGCAAATTAAAAATAAACTGGAAAGAGGCTTTTAAAGAAATATCCAAGCATATTTGTGAGTTAAAACATATTCAAGTGGTTGTTAGTGATATTTTCTTGAGTACCTAGGAGTGACTGTGATGTGGTTCTAGAAATCAAGGAGGAKCAGTGATACAAGCGGGCTCTTTTGAACAGCTGTGGAAAGAAAGTCCCAGCTAACTACGAGAAAGTATATCTCAGTCCTGCAGTTCGAATTCCCTTGTAAACTTTCTAACATCATTCTGGACCGACTTATTAATACCAAAAAAATCTTTCCCTTGAATGGAAAGAATGCAGTAGCCCAACATCACAGGATTTTTAAAAAAGGAGTAAGTTATAGGTGATTTGGTGTCACTACAATTTGAGACAGTAGATTAGAGTATCCACATAGGAAACAACTGCCCAAATGTTCTAGTATGTAATAATGCCTGAAGTCGAGGAGGATGATGATGAGAAATCCAGCGTATCACTGAAGGGCTGTACACAGGCAATAGTAGGTTATCAATTTTCTTTGCTTGTAGAACTGAAACCATCCTAACTGAAAGAGATTAGATGGTTTCTTTGGATGTGAAGATAAGAATGTATTTGTCTTTACAATACAATGAATTTCTATTTCCAAATCAAGAATACAGTTATTTGTGCAATAGCTGTTGTGAATAGTTAAGAATGTACTTTACATTTAGCTGTTTTCCTATTTTACGCCTCAGGAAAAGGATCACAGGAGAATAATTAGTTGTCTTAATTACTTCCTGAAACAAAGARAATAAACTATAAAAACATACAGTCTTATGAAGTGGCTCAGGTTCCTTATGTTCCTGCATATCAGCAATTAAGAACAATCCTCTCTAAAACGGAATGAGCATAGGTAGGTCTAAAGGAATTATTATGAAGAGCTGTCATTACAGTGCAAATCAACCGCATCTTCATCTTCTAACTAGCAGTGCTTCACCAGATTTYGGTCAACCTCCACATTCTTTCATGCTGTTGAAATGCTCACTGGATATAGTGAGACAGTCATCTCTGGGGATGCAGTGACAAGCAGTATATTCACAAYCATTAAATGTATAATCATTAATCATTCCCTAAATAATGTAATTTCCATAACTGTGTTTTCATATTTGAACTTTGATATGTGCTCTCCTAGTCAGTACTGTTTTTGTAAAAGTAGTAAAGGTCTCCATTGCATCTGTGTCTACAAAATTTATACTATTATCCAATTGCTACAATAATCACTGGCAAATCTTAGCTATGACTTATTCCTCAAATCATTATCAAAAATACACTGTCAAAGGGTGAAACTGCAATTCATGACACCTAGAATTCAAAATGAAAAGGTCCTTCAGGACTTCTGAAATACTCACCCACTCTGTGGTACACTGAAAACAGCCCGTTAAAAGTGTACAACTCTATTCTTCCACTATGCATTTTGCTGGATAACAAAATGGTGTTTATTTGGTATAATAGAACCAAAAGAATGCCAAACATGGGTCTAGAGCATATGGAGTTTCACTCACATAGAATTCTCAAGTGCCTTAACATCCACTTTGCAYCCACACAATAAAAATGCTAAAAAGCTCTTAATTATTGCCTCATTATTATTGCCTTGATTTATTCTCAAATTCAACTGAGGTACTAGGAGAGTTCCAGACTGGAACACAGGCACTCCTCCTTTTCATGGCTAAATGTAAAGAAATAGCTAGGACTCCATAAACAAAAAGTTAAATTTCTCTAAATATTGTGTACTGCATTTTACATTTTTTATAAGTAAAATTGTCATCACTATTTTGGTGCTTCTCTACTACTTGGTATTTTAAGTTAAAATAAAATYTGTACTCCTCTAAACAGTGCAATATAAGGACTACTCACATCTAAAATAAATAAAGCTTCAGTTCAAATAAATTAGCTTGCCTGTAAATAACGTATTATTCTGCTATATTCAAACTCAAATAAAACGTGTTAGCTGTGATTGGCAGCAAGAGTAAAACAAAAGACTACATAGTTCATCAGTGAGCTACATTTGTTTTTATGCATTTCCTTGTGCCAATTATGCATCTAAATTTATCACATTAACACCTACATGCATTGACAACTGATGCTTGTGAAATGTTTAGCTAATAAATTTTTGGCTTGTATACCAGTTCAATGGCACGTTTATTGCTGGGTATAGTACTGAAGCAGACTAAGTCTGTAATTCTTATCACCTATTAAGAAAAAACGTAGTCAGTACCACTGCCATTGTATGTGAACAAAATTCAAAACTAGCACCAGTATCAGAAAGTTGCTTTCTGACAGGATTAGGTTATAGCAAGTTTTGAATGGAAAAACTTCAGAGTACTTTGCTAATACACAATTTACAGAACTCAAGCTCCAGAACTACAGTCTTGTGCATRAACATATCCAGTTTGTCTAACACTGCTTACTTACACTACACATGTAATTATGAAGAAAGATTACCTTTTTCAGTTGAGTTTCCATTTTCAAACATTCTTCCTTTTTCTGCTCTAATGCAATTTCCAGTGTCTTAAGTCTTGAATCTTTCTTCAGTCCTGATGAAGCTAGAGTTGAGGCGTGTTCCTTCAGATCCAGTAGTGACGTCTGAAACAAAAGRCATAAAATAACTGTTACAAGAAAATATTCTTTACAAGCAGTAGCCGGTTTCATTTTTGTCTGTTTTCTCCCATCCCTTCACATTAAAACAAGGTACTTTGTTGGAATGTTCACCAGATGTTCATGGAGCTGACTTAAGACAGCTTGATTTAACTCAGATTTAAGGATTAAAACAGAACTTTGTCTAAGTCCACTTTAAAATCATTTTTAAACATGAAAGATTCTGTAAAATGGTGCTTCAGTATAGTCAGTCATGTTTAAATAAAATTATTTTAATTATATGTATTTAGCAGATTTGGCCACTGTATCTAAAACTGTGAGTATTCAAAGTTTTTCTGTATACAGCTGCTATGGAGTGAAAGTGATTCATACGATCTATCACCAATAGTCTTCTCAGCTTCTTGTTTCACAAAGCATTTTTGTGTTAAGATTCTTTCCTGCCAGATGTTGACTTCCACGTAAGAAAAAATCTTAGCAGTTGCTAGGTGCAATTTTCTCATATTGCTTTAAATTGATTGAGTTTTGAAATAAGATTGTTAATTTGAATTTTATAATTCCAAGAGGGGAACACAGAACATTTATATTTCTGTGATAAAATTAGGTTAATTTATCTAGTCAGTAGGCATTACCACCGATAGCCCACTTAAATTTTGACTCTTCAGAGTCAAAAGAGGTAGTAATACTGTTTGCATAAAGGAAGAAACATTATCTGTGCATTTTCTGTGCCTGCAGCTTTGCTCTACCTCTGTCCTTTCCTCCTTATATTCACAAAGGAACAGGCTTGTTCTTTACCTTCAGTTGGATATACGCATTGCTCCAGTAAATGCTATTGTTGATGACTGATCATTCACTAGTATGATTAAACTGAAGCAAATAATAGGACTCTGTGCTATCCATGAAAAAATGGTTCTGAAACATTTATGTTTGAAAAATCCCCAAACAGTGTATTTCACTAGATAAACTTGCTGAAGGACCGTTACCATGAAGGAACAATTTGCTTCATCTGAAATATTTATATATAAATATATACATATATATATATATATATATATATATATAGCAAACAATTCTAATACAACAGACTCATTCTGTTGCTCTTAACCTCTTTCTCTGTGAGATCTCCTTGTAAAATGCTGACTTTCTCTTTCAAGTCCTTAATATCTTTTTTGTAGTTGTCGATCTCTTCCTGTTTTTCTCGTTCATCTCTGTCTCGTTGCTCCTTCAGACGCTCAATGGTCCTTTCCTGACAAAAGAAAATATTCTGTAAAAAAATTCTCCCCAGTTAGTTCAGCTTTTGAGTATCACTTGTTACACACAGTAGAGGATGAGTGCAAGATATGACCATTTTGTTTTCTTTACTGTTGTACAGCAGCTTCTCCAGGAGGAGGAGAACTGTCTTGAAAAAAAACCTATGGATTCATTTTTAAGATGTATCAGGCTGTTTGTTACCACAGTCATCTTATGTTGGAATGTTCACAGTGCTGCCGCAGTGTAATGTAATTTTTCTAGTTCTGGCAATCAAAATTCACTTAAAAATCCTAGACCAGTATATAATACACATTGCTTCTTTACTTATTTAAGCTTTAAGTTTTTTAAGCTTTTTGCAAAATGTCCAGGTAAGTCTGTATCCTGAGACCGAAATACAGCTGCATCAGGCTGTTTATGTTGATTCAGTATTGCGAACTAAAATCTAGTTTGAAATAAMAAAACTTTAAAAATAAATYCATCATTAAAATAACTGAGGAAAAAAGWTTAAACTGAAATGAGACATTGGCCCGATCTTTTTTTTTTTTTAAAGAAAAAATGCAGAAGAMTGCACAGCTGAAACATCCTGCACCCCACAGCAGTACCAAAAATGCATCACACAAAGAGACAGCAGTGTGAGCAGGACTCCAAGAATACGAATGTAACAAGGAGCATTATCATCTCCCCTGCAAAATCATGGGAAGTCGCTAACGACAAGAGCATTAGCTTGGGGCTCAGCTCTACCTCTCGCCTTACTTTAAACTGCACCGCCGGCTGATTACATGGGATGGGAACACAGGTCGCCACTCAGAATATCCTCCACTGCCCTCTAGCGAGGGCTCAGCTCCCTCAGCAACAGGCTCTCCTCACCTGGCAGACACAAGCAGTATCACTGCCACATCGCCCGAGAGAATTTTTTTTATGCAGAGTTCAAGAAACATATGGATAAGCTGACTTTAGGGAGGCTATAAATAGAAGGACCTTTAGAAGTAAGGAACTTYCTACTTTTCGTACTCACTTTTTCTGCAAGGGCTTCTTCCAGCGTGGTCAAGGCAGTGTCTGTGTTTGTGGTGTCAGCTTGCAGGGATTTCACTCGATCCTTCAAACTGCTCATCTGCTTCTCCTTGTCTCTTAACTGTTCTTGAAGATTTTCAATCTTAAAGACAGGTGAATTTTAAGAAAAAAATTACGAAAGCGGCTTAGCAGTATACTAAACTCAGGAATACACACTTCAAAATGTTCTTAAAGTGAGGAAACTAAGCAAGGGCTTAGTTCCATAAGCCTATATCAAAACAATAAGCAACGCAACCAAAAATACTGATTATTAAGAAGCATCAGCAACCTTTTCAAAAATTAGGAAAGACTTCAGAGCAAGAAACTCTAAATAATGTTTACACAAACAATATAAACTGGGTATTACACATAATTTCTCAGGATGTTGTGTACTGGGTGATTAAAGGAAATAATTAGCTTTGAAATTAAGGAAAAACTGTTGACGTAATAACAATACGATGGCAAAAATCTGAGAAAACATTACTTAGATAAAAGACGCACTTGATAATTAAGAAGTTGTGGAAAAGACTAAGTTTCTTCTTAGATACTGTCACATTCTTTACTGTATTTGTATGTTGCTTTTTGTCTTGTATGATGGTTTGCTAAGCAGTGAACGAGAACACAACATCATTCCTCAGGCAGAAAATATCTTGGCCTTATTCTTCTGCAGATTCAGAACTCATAAATTATTAGAATTCTAAATATATCTCTTGACAGACCAAAAATTTTTCTTCAAATAAGAAAACCCAATAGCAAAGCTAAGGCCATTTTATGCATGCACATACACCACAAGAAGCAAACACACATTGGCACATTAACTCTACCATAACCCCTCAAATCCAAAATTTTCAGTGAAGGATTAGACTGAGTACAGATTTCTGAGCTGCCTCCCTTTTGCTGTTGTTGCTGACAATTTCTTTTCACGTCAGCAAATGTACATCAGACACAGCAGAAAGCCACGTGGTGTGTAAGGTGCCCATCTCCATCTCCAAAACACTTGTAGCAACATCTTTCAAAGAAATTTATCTAACGTGACAACCCCAAAGGCTATCTAGTCCAGCATTCAGTAAATTAAATGTAAGCATTACTAGTCTGCCCTTTTGGCTCACCAGTCTTTCTGSGAGCTCATGAATCATACACAGCTCAATTTCTCCATGTAAGAAAACTAAGCAACTCCTGTAAATGGCTGAGTGCAAGTGTTTGCACTTAAGGCACTCAGACAAGTGAAAATGAGCTGCTACCAGCACTTAACAGCAATTAGCAGCTCCTTGCTTAGTGGAAATACAGCAACCACTCCCCACTTTTTACTCTCCAGCCCTGGAACAACGGAGCTGCTGGGAACACAGAGCAAATGGCTACTTACAGCCATCGACTACCATGTTGCCACCTGTACTAAAACCACTCCTGGACGGTGGTTTTAGAAGAAGGTCTACATCAACAATGATAAACTTAGAAGCTTGTGCAGGAGAGGTCCAATGTTTAACCACAAAAGCTGGTAGATTTGTTACAAGTGGAAGCCAGGAAAAAGACAGCAAGAAGGCCCTAATTCCAGGACACCCTTGCTAAAGCTCCTTTGTAAACCACGGCCACTGAAGGAGCCTCCTGGTATATTTTTCTCTGTATCATTTTATTTATTTCTATTATGCAAGTATGTGTGAACTTATGATCCAGCTTTGTACACAATCTATGTATTAGTGACAGCACAAGAATTACATACAGTTTTTTCCTTTTTTAGGTATGTGCTGAAATTGGCTTTGGCTTATCTTCTTCATTAATTTCTCTTAAAAAAAAAGTATTAGGCTTCTGAGCTATGCTTAAAGTTTAAATTTAAGCACAACACAAATGACACTATAAAACTGTAAAGAGCATGCAAAAGCATTACAAGTGTCATCTAATGTGACCCATATAGAGGTGTATCATAACACTGAAAACCCCTATTTCTTTATACACTCCTATCTATTATTTAACGCCTTGCTAGCATATGCTTGCAGCACGTGGAGCTAAAAGTTACCAGCCTCCGAGAGAACATTAATCGTTCTGAATGAGAAGTCCTTGCGGTGCCGACACATGCAGAAACTGAGCTAGGTAACATCCCCAAGAGTAGCCTACATGGCTGCTCTTGACCTTATAAGCTTTCAGAGTGTCGTCAGCTGTCTAGACAGACTGGCTGTTTAGATAGCCAACCATGAAAATATACTACAAAGAAGTGCGAGCTATTCTTAGACTCGTGTTTACTTCTGGAGGCGAAAGGTTCTAGCAAAGGCTCCAACTGGCTGAACAGGGGATAGTGCAGAGTGACTTTCTGCTGTGAGCAAACTGCACACAAGAGACACAGCTAAATAATTCATCAGCAGCATATGTTAAGCTGCTCGCCAAGGCATGCAGCACAAAACTAAATGGGGCACACGCATTTACATGTTTCAATAACACACTCTTTAACGTGACCAGAGTAAAATGTCAGCTGTATAACAGTATTATATATGACTACTCTATTTTTTCATTACAAGTGCACCATCCTATATAGCAAGAGAACGTAATGTGTACAAAATGTAGATCTGTCTGTCTCTGCTTTCATGCATGCTTCGTTATGTCTGGAGTAAGAAATCGTATTTTCTTTAGTCTCCAGGGAACTGCAGGTACACTGAAATGTTTCAAGTCAGGCAAATAGCTATTAGCAAATAGCTAAACTATGGATTCCCCAGCGTTATATAAACTGAACAAAAAAGTGAAGGAAAATACTCTATGCTTTGTCTATATAGTTAGTTAATGGAGAATTTTGCTATTATGTCTTTGCAATCAAGTTTGATACTCCTTTTCAACAGAATACATAACATATGTCATGTAAAGATACTGGTTTTATCATTCTCTTTTCTTAAAGAACTGACCCCCCAAGTAATTCTGAACAAATCATGAAATAATCAATAGAAATAAAATAGGTGACCAAATTTGGTGTATCTTTTGTCTCCTACAAAAGATGAAATAAAGCACAACAGACTCTCCAATATTCTCTGGGGGACAGAAAAGGACAAGGCTTAAGCCAGCACTGCTTAAACACTCTGAAGATGACAAGTTTCCTTTGAAATGATCTCCAAACCTAAAGAATATGTATTACTGTTCAAACTTTCTAAATTGGAAAAATTTTTAAAAATATTACCCTTAAGTTATTAAGAATCTTTATTCTTGCTATGTATCCTTATTTTGCACGGATCTATGGATAAGTTAGAAACACTAAGGTTACTGTAAAGGTATACATTCACTGGAATCTTTTGCTCTGCAAACCAATTTCTTCAACAATAAAGATTTACTTAAATCTGCATTTTCACTGAAATCTGCCTTTTTGGCAGGAGTGAGGTGGTTTTGTTTGTTTTGTTTTGTTTTGTTTTTTACCAACATTGTCAGTTGTCAGGCATTATTTTGTTTCAGCCTGGGTGATTTAGTCCTAGTTGTGTGGAACTAATTATTTTGCCTTTCAGCCCTGAAGCACAGGATTAAGTGCAAGAAGGGTTTTTCTTTGGCATCCTATTCTACAGAAAAGGAGGCAAATGTACTTTTTGCAAACACCAGTCTCACTGAAAACTCGGTACAAATACGAAAAAAGAAAAATCAGCCTATGAATTCAGGGGAATGCATCTAATTAAAGACTCTTAACCCCCAATCCTCTAGTTCTACATTATCAGTAGATCCTCTGCAGTGTGCTTCAGCCAAGAAATCTTCTCGTAGAACCACCCTTAGCCTTTGGGTATGTGCAAATTGATTGCTGAGAAACTGATTTCTCTTGCACTAATGACTTAACTCTATTAGAATAAATGGGTCTGAACTGATCATTTTTTTTTCTTTCGGTTTTTGTAAAAGTTTTTTTCTCTTTTTTAAAAAATAGTTTTTAATCAAAGATAGATATTTTACAATTAAAACTTTTTTCAAACACTCAAGATGTAACAAAATTAACTACACTTTTTTTTTCCATTTCCATTTTTTCCAGTTTTCTTTTTGCTACTCTGTTTGACTTCTGAAAAGAGCAAAGTGGTTAAAGGAAAAAGAAATTAAAAGTGGTAACAACCCTTCAGCTTAGTTCATTCTTTCGCATTCTGCAGCAATAAGAAAGAAGTGAAACAATCCTCAAAAAATTAAGATCCAAGAATGTCTGGAAAATATTTTAAGAATACAAAATGTCCTTTTTCAATGCAAAATCTTTTTCATTCTTGAGAACGTTCATTATGTTTTCCACCATTTGTGTGTATCTCCAATTTCTAGTAGACAGCTATAATTACTTACCAGCAGACAAATCTTTCACTGTACTTTTTGTATAAACATGTGAAAATGTCTTTACTTATTATACTCCGCACTACCCCAGTCCAGCTGGGGTGAATAGTTTGGCACCTTCATCATAATATACAAGGGACAATCAGTGTAACACCAGATAATATTCCTTGATTGTGTTTTCAAGAGCAGATGTATAAAAGAAAATCTCAGGGGACTGCTAATCCTTAGACTTTTCCAATTCTTGCTTTCATCCACTACATGCAGTACTATAAAATGCTATCTAAATAACCAGCTTGGTTGGGATGTTTTGTCATCTATTTCTATGGCATAGCTGTCCAGATAAGTAAAAGCTTTATGTAAGTTGTGACCTTTCAATACAAGTCTTCCATGGTGGTGTGCTGGCAACATCAGCTGGAGGGTTAGTAACTACAGATGACAGAATCTCACCAGTCAGATTCTGAGGTGATTCTGTCCATGTCAGAAATATTCATGTGGTGGAGAAAAAGAGCTTGTGTGGGAGAGAAAGTTGGCTAGTAAGTAGGTATGTGATGATAAATCAGTTACAATTTTTTCTAGAGAGATGTCACTCCCTGCATGCAAGAATACTGATATCATGATGAAAAGTTGATAGCCTCTAGTCATACTTCATTCTGCTACAATCTGGTGATATTTGAAAAGCTGGGAAAAGTGGAGTTGCATCTGAATCAGGATGAAAATATAACATTTCCCACATATAAGATCACATTTCTGTATCTGACATAAGAAAAAAATAGTTGCTTCTGAAGAAAGGGTAAGAAATTTATATTGGAAAATTGATGGAATTCAAGAAATTTTGTTCCTAAAATATAGTAACGAGTGGTCATCTTAAGCCCTGAAGAATGTTTAAGAAAATTATACTAGTGACTTTGTAAATAATACTGTTTTTCTGGAAGCTGACTTTACATAATAAAAGCCTATAATCAAATATTATTGGTCAATTTGATAAGATTAGGCTCCAGTTTCACAAAAGTCACACTGCAAAAGCCATCATTAAGCCTATCTTTGTACTGCAGATCTTGTAAAATCATCAGTATGACAGTTCTTCATGACTTGCAAAAATCTGCATTTAGTTCAGTGCTAATATAAATTCTAGGAAAAAAGAATATAATTCACCACTGCATGAATGAAAGGAAAAATACGGAAACACAAAATTTGATCTTCTTTATGTATGTTGGCTCCATTTGAACCTCAAATATAAGGTGTTGCTCGTGACCTTTAATGTCTCCAGTGAAACAAGATCTGTCACATGAGCGGATGTCATTCATATCATAGAATCAGTAAGTTTGGAAAAGACCTCTGGAGATCATCTAGTCCAACCTCCCTGCTCAAGCAGGGTCACCTACAGCATGTTAGACAGGGTTGCATCCAGGCAGGCCTTGAATATCTCCAGAGAAGGAGACTCCACAACCTCTCTGGGCAACCTGTGCCAGTGCTCCGTCACTCTCACAGGGAAGAAATTCCCCCTCACGGTCAGGCGGAACTTCCTGTGCTTCAACTTCTGCCCATTGCTTCTTGTCCTGTCACATGGGACAACTGAAAAGAGTTTGTCCCTGTCCCCTTGACACCCTCCCTTCAGGTACTTGTACACATTGATAAGATCCCCCCTCAGTCAGAGGAGGCTGAAGAGGCCCAGCTCTCGCAGCCATTCTTCATAGGGCAGATGCTCCAGCCCTCTGATCATCTTCGCAGTCCTACGCTAGACTCTCTCCAGTAGCTCCATGTCTCTCTTGTACTGGGGARCMCAGAASTGGRCACAGKACTSGAGATGAGGCCTCCCCAGGGCTGAGCAGAGGGGCAGGATCACCTCCCTCCACCTGCTGGCAACACTCTTCCCAATGCACCCCAGGAGACCATTGGCCTTCCTGGCCACAAGGTCACATTGCTGGCTCATGGTCAACTTGTCATTGTATTAGCTAGACTGAAGGTAAGGTTCTTGCTATTAATTTTCATAGCTAAATTCTTAAGACCAGCAAACGATGCAGAGCTGAAGTTTCAGACATATCATGTCTTCTTGTGAATGTGAGATTCTTAAGCAGTTTTAAAATTTAGAATAGACCTAAGTCATTTTTCTTCTGTTTACTTTCACTATTGTTTTGGCAAACACTAGCCATGTCCAGATGAATATCTTGGGGTACCTCCAAGCTATTTCTCCAGATAGGCAACTCATCTCTGTCATAACTCCTTTTAAAGACAAGACCTGGCTGTATCGCAGCCTGCACTGCTCTCTGCCCTGAAGTTTCTGTGAGAAGAAATCCACGGGCTTGAGGGCAGGAAGTCACAATATCTACTCAGTGTGGAAGGACAAGGCTCACTGCTAGGTACTCCCACAGCAGATGTCCTTCCAAAGTTTGACTGCATTCAGTGTGCTCTTTTCAGTTTATGACCCAAACCATTTATGAAGATATGGTTGAACTGTTGCCAAGTTATATTCAGAGATTCTTGCTCTTGAAGCATAACAGAAAATTATTCCTCAATAGTTTGTGTATCAGTTGTTTTGTAAAGCTTGTGAAGCACAAAGTAAATTAAAGACACTACGAAATTACTAGTGGTCATCTCTCTCTCTTTCAGATTTCTAATTCCAGAGTCCAGATTAACTCTTCAAAGTAGATTAACTCTTCAATTAAGTGGTATCCACTGACAATGTTTGTTCATTTTATATCCATTGATTACCCAGTGAAGGCATGACTAATTTTTATTTTGTCTCACAAATACGTTTTTTTTCTTTTTTCCACTCCTCTACTTCAGTGCATATCCGGAATATTTTTCATATTACTGCACTGGAAATGTCTCTCTCTTCTACCACTGTACTTTGGAAATGCCCTGATGTTGCTAAGCCTAGTATAACAGGATTCTATGACATCTTGAACTGTAAAGGTTCAGAAAAGAGAACAAGGTTAAAGTGAGCATGGAGAACATGGAGGAGGACAGGACAAAAAAGAGAATTTGAAACAGGGAAACTCCAACACAGTGGTATACTATACATAATATATTCCTATCTGCTGATACTCAGGACCAGATAAAATTCAGAATAGCTTCCAAAGCTTTCAAGTGTTGCTTGCTTTTTCAGAAGATAAAGTCTTTATTGATTCTGACTTCTGTGATCTCCAATCTGCTAAAAGTCCTTTGAAATTAACGCAAAATTCTACAATCTTTCATTTTACAAATAAAGCATTCTGTAGCTATACAGCTTAAAAACCATAAAAAGATTATTATTTTGTTTTCTGTCCTAAAACATGTACCTGTCAAGATGACCAGGCCACAAACAGACACACTGCTACTCTTGCAAGAAGAAAAAAATGTGCACAGACTGAAGAGGAAGATTAAAAAAAAAATCTAGGAATTACAGAATACCTAATGCAACTCATGCACTTTGCATTCAAGCTTATGCAACAAGACTGGCTTGAGGAAGGAACAGTATGGAGAAATAATTTCTGCTATAACAAAGCTTGACTTAATAACTTTTATGGACAATTAAATATTATACACCTTTGGTGAAGGAGCCACACACTACTGGCACTGATCCAAAAGACTATTCTCTTTTCAGTGCTTTTTCACACAAAGATGCTTTGCAAGTAGATTTATATCAACCAGAGAAACAGTTCACTTATGTTTACAGAAATCATTTCTAGGGAAGTTTCCATTTCTTTCTTTTATTTTGTCCTCTTTTTCTTTGCATACTTACCACCCTTTGGTAATACCACTTTGCTGACTAATCATTACAAAGTAGACCTAAGAAGAACAGCCACCATAAACCAAACTGTAATTATGTTATCTTCTGAATAGTAAAGAATTTCTACTGTATTGTCATACTACCTACGCCAAACAGCATTGAAAAAGGAGATGCTTAAAACCACATTCTCAGAATATTAGGTTTGCGATCATTCTATCTTGCTAGTAAACAGCTGCCATCATATTTAAAACCTTTACACACAATCTGTCAATAAAGTTTTCAGTTTCTGAAAATTGGTATTGAGAGGTTGAGTTCTTTACACAGCTCTAAGGAGACCCTGGCGTAGTTCTTTTTTTTGTTTGTTTGTTTGTTTTTTTTGTTTGTTTGTTTTGTTTTTAAAAAAGAACATCAAGACTGGAAAATGATTTTTTTGACTTTGTACATGAACAGAAATACAAATTTTCAGGGGCGCCAATTTACATGTTCCTAAGCATCATTTCAGTTCCACAGCTTTTGCTTAGAAAAAATGAGTCACAGCTGTGAAACAGTTAAATTTAGTTAAGAAATTACTTCATTCTGAGGAGATTCAATAATATCAATAGCCCAACCTAGTCAAAAGCAGAGTCTTTGCAAACTCCTATCTTTGACACTGGCCAATATAAAAGAGGTTTTTGAAGTGAGGGGTGCAGAAGGAGGCATGCTTTCTAATCTATGGACACTTGTTATGTCACAAAGCTTACAGGTTTAACAGGAATGCACAATGCTTTATGTAAAACACAAGTTTTCAAACAAAAGTATAAAAGCTAACCGTAAGAGATAAATTACATAATCCATTAAAAAAAAACTCACTGTTTTGTCTTAAAGCTTCACTTAGTAACTCCTTATTTTTGACACTATTGATCCATTAAAAGAGAGACAGTATCCATTATCCACCCACAGCAAAATTTCAAACTGGGTTGTTTATCAAGACAATTTGCTGGCTTCAACCTCGGGGCAATACTCTTATTCACTCAAGTAATTTTTAACAGAACCCTGCCATCATAAAGAGCAAAACAAATTCATATAGACTCTGCTTTTCTTCTTTTCCTTCAATGAAACATTAAGTTTGTAAAATTAGTTTCAATTTCTTTCGTGTATGTTAGTGCTGCTTATATTGAGAACCATATTTGAAAACATGTGGTAATTTATTTCACAATCTAATTATGGATAACATCCATTTTGTCCAAATCCTGGCCTAATCATGCAGAATAGTATCATGCTAATTCTTCTTTCAGCTGTGTCCTGACATTATCAAGCAATCTCTTTTGACTATGCTTTCTAAAGTTTTATTCCTAAGACATACCAAATATGAACAGACTAAAAACCCAACTGTTCTGGGAACAGTTAGTCCTTCCTGTAGCAAGTCCCAGAAAGGACTTTGCTGATCTATGTACATAGATTTGATTTAGGTACAATTAACATTACAGAAAAAATACAAATACTGTAATTCAGAGTATTCTCAGAATGGTGGTTCCCAGATGTTCAAAATAAGAAAGACTGAAACTACTTCACCATGGCAGACCCTCTCCCTTTCTTATAAAAGACTGATTAAAAAAAAAGGGAAAAGTTTAGAACCAGCATGTATTAACTTAGATTTGATATTCCATTTTGCAAGAAACAGAATAAAACTGAGATGGTCAAACACTGGTTTTGGAGTAGCTTGCGCTTTACAAGGTTATATATCATGTTTAAAATGTATTAGGAAAAAGGTATTAAATTATTAATTAAAATTTTTCATTTGGATAAACCGCAAGTACAGTGATTCATTGCTTGCTATTGTCAAATACCCTTCATTCCATGACAACTTGATCTCATGTACTTGGGAATGATATTGCTATTTTCCTACTTTCCTTTAAATTTTGATTTGGTTCTACAGAGAGTAAAGATACCACACCTGCTGAAATACCTGTGCTTAGATACTTTCACAGTACACACTGCATATCATATTCTCCTTACAGAGAAGGTGATGATGAGAAGAGGCACAAAGAAAGGCTTAAATCATCACAGCACTACAATACCTGAAAATGGAAATCAGGGAGCAGAGAAGATGACCAAACATTGAGACAGACAGACGGGCGGGATGAGAAGATGGGATTTAATGTAGATTGTAAAGGAAATCTTGACAGTAAACTAAATTTCATCTGCATTATCATTCAAGATCATTCAAGCAGAAGGCTGTACAATTTCAACACAGATTTTAAATGAGACCTGATTCAAACACTGAATTACATTCTCAAAAATCAATGATTTAATAAAATGATTAAAGAAATATCCCTCGCTAGAGGAGAGAGCTCCAGAAAGGAAGGATGCTTCCAATTCCAATGTAAAATATGGGCAACTAGCTGCCACTCCCATTTTATTCTCCCTGAAAGGAAAGACTAATGAATACAAAGGGAGAAGAAATGTATTATTGTAAATACTAAACACAAGAGTAAATATTTTTTGTTGAGTATTTTGTTATCACTGCTGTTACAGAGTTACTTTGGAACACAGGGATAGGCAACAGAGAAATCAGACTTCAAAATAAAATTCACTCAAGGTCCATGTTCCAAAAATGTGTGAATTTAAGAAGCCACATACATTAAATTACTCCCATTATCTGATCACACTCTTTTCCCACTTTATGCCAGAGACTGCTTTAGACAAATCAACACTCCAATCTCTACTAAAAATAATGGCTGGGAGGAAAAGAGTGTGGTCCTCTTCATCCAGAAGTTCTCCTTAAAACACTCCACCACCATCATCAGCTGCAGGTACTGGAATGCTTCAGCAGGGAGGGCATCACAACTGTCAAGCCTACATGTTATTCCGGGAAATGGTAATCCTCGTCTCTCCTGATGACACTGTTCCATCTTGAGTACGGACTGGAATAGTTTTCTCATCCCTTGGATAGGTGAAATCACAAGCTTGAAAGTCATTCATATACTTGTGCCTTGTGATAGTTCTAATGACTGAATAAATATTGAGTCAAAACTCGCCATAGAACGTTTTATAACCTAATTGGTTCAAAACCACACTTGAATCAAGCAAAACATAGATCTGCACTGAAAAATGACTCCTTCCTTGTTCTAGTGCAGTTCACTGAGCTGGCTAACCCAGTCAGTAACGGCTGCTCCAGACACTGCTCAGACAATCCCTCGAGGGGCAGAAATAGCAACTCAGCGGTGACCAAAGCGTCGGAAATTGCAAAGTCTTGCAACCCAGAGAGCAATGAAAAGCCATGCGAGGAAGACTGATGTAAGCAACCTCAGAAATGGCACACGCCCTTGCTTTTCCTGCCTCCTCAATCACCGAGGGCTTTGTATTTGTCTAGTATGACAGTGAATACACCAACAAAGCTTATTAGCTTTATCTTGCCAAAAAAACTACACATTTAATTTATCATGAAGCCAAAGGGCCCCAAAGTTGGCTGTTTTCCCAGATCCCTTCAAGAAACCAGTATTTGTCAGCCCCACTACCTATGAGTAATGTTCTGTGTTGCCAATCAAGAGGTTATCTCAAAGCACAAGGAGGACATAATATTAAAATGACTGCTGCTCTTTGAGGGATATTCAAAAAAAGATTCCTTCCATATATGATAGATCTGCTAAATTGCGGTTTCAGTTTTTGGAACATTAGAACACAGATAATTCCAGGAACTCTATGAAGTTCTTGTAACTTTGCTATTGCTATCCATCTTCTATAACACTACTACAACAACACATATCAATTTAAAGACCTATATTAGCCAGCTACAACAGCTGAACTACATAACAAACACCATTAACCTCACAGTCCGGCCTTGCTTCGTAGTTTGAAACTACTTATCTAAAAGGAGGACTGGATATTCATTACTTCAACAGATAAAAATCAAGTACTTCAGTTACTAAAGGCAATAGGCAAGATTCTTTCTTTAATAACATCAACATAAACTGAGAGAATTTTCTTTATCTTACTAGATCTTAGGATAAGAAATTGTCTTGCCATTCTCACATGCATCAAAACAACACTTGTTTTTTTAAAGAATATTATCATTTATCTGGAAATACAGGTATATATGCTGTACATGGTCCAGATATTTTTATTTTTGTTGTGGCATCATACAAAGCTCCCAGTAAAAGAGCAGCTTGTATAAAAACAAAGCAGCATATTCTGCATATATAAATTACAACTTTTAACATGCCCACTCATAAAACTCATTAAATCTTAATACTGAATAGCCATTTATTTCAAATCCAGTAGCTTCCTCTAACATGGATGCTGCATTGGTAACCATGCTATACATTGAAAATCACTGTAATAAGATACAAAATTTTTTGCTTGCTAAAAATTAGTTTTTCAAATTTCAACTTTTGCCTCCTCCAGCAATTAAAAAATCTCACATAATTTACTAAAAAACCTTTAGGTGCATGTTAGCATGAATTAATTCACTCACAAACAGACTTCACCGCATTGAAGTTTAATAGAACACAACCCTGAGGTTTATTTTTAAACCATGAATTTAAAAATCAGGTTTGGAGTTGTTATTTTCCAAGTCCATGCAGTACTTATATGAGGTTCTCTATGCATCTTATTTTAGGTGACTAGCAATGAGAATTACTTAGATTACAGTAATACTTCTTTCCTGAATGATTCCATAATACAGCAGAAAAATGAGAGCAGATCGTGGAATCTACATGACCCACAGTATAGCAAACATTCTGGTTGCCATTCTTAATACTTTTTAAGAATGACTGGCCATATTCATTATTTGCACTTAATAAGCAAGTAACATGCATATATTTATATGCATATAAGTCAGTAAGAGGAAAAGAGTAGTAAATGTATGAACTCAGTTCACATGCTAAATATGAGGAAGCCATTTGTATAATTTTATGTAAATATAAATAGCTCTTTAATTGTTCAAGAACATCTGCAAGAAGCCTAGGTGCTCCTGACCAATTCTTTGGTATCTAAATAAAAAGATAGTACTTCTAGTATGTAGTAGCATTCAAGAGTGCTTCATTCTGGTTGATGGGAAGGCAAGAAGGCAAATAAAGTTAACATACGTAGAGCTCAGAAACCGTCTTCAGAATGACTTCTAATGAACCTAAAGAGACAATATTAAAAGAGAACACCGTGTAGGCTCTAGATTTCTCCTACTCTCCTGCATGATATAATCAAGATCTATATACTGACAAAAAAAGAAACTGGATGTTAGTGTCTCAAAGATGGAATTCAAGAGAGTCCCAGAGATGAAAGCTATCTCCCAAGGAGAAAAAGGACATGTCAAGGAATTCTAGCAGAAGCAGATACATTCTGCAGAGTGCAGACTACTATCTCCAGGAGACAGTCCAGAATGTAAAAGGCAAGGTGGGAGAGGTTGATCTGTGGAAACATTAGGGTATGAACCTCAATTCACCTAGCCTGTCAATGTACCTTGTGCCATCCTGTTGGTAGGAAGAACCCCTCTCTTTTACAACAAGGAAGCATGTTTGTTGACAAAGCTACTAGCATTGATGCCAGGAAATGGAACACAGCAAGGTATAAGAGAATGCTGAAAGTTTTTCTATGGCTGGAAAGAGGAATCAAATAGCTGGGCTTGACAATGGTATACTAAAAGAATTCTCCCACTAGAACCAAGTCATGCTCTTATCATTAACACTTTTCCTGATCAAAATTCTTAGAACAAGATATGTCAGAGAAAAGGCAAAAAAAGTTTGCCATGAAACTACAAATCCATCCAGCAAAGACCCTCAGGAATAGAAAGCCTGGTACTTCTCATTGATGCTCAATAAAAACACTCCTTGGGATGTTCTGAATAGTAGAAGTCTGTGCTTAGGTCAAGCGTACTGAGTCTCCTTCTTCTGGCTTAATGACATAAAACAATTCCAATTCAACACTACAGTGCCAAGAATGCCCAGGAGATGATTTATTGTTGTCAACAACCAAGTTTGAAATTCCCAACAAACAAAAGGGAATTTCAGCATATACATTAATACAAGTGGGCATGTATTGTTTATTTTATAACCTAAACAAGATACCTATTACTATTGACTATAAATTCACCAGTGAAGGCCATACAAATTACTAACTTAGAGCTGTGAAATATCTGCTCCCTTGGAAACCAAGAGCCCTGTAAAATAAGAATACTGGAGTGCACCTCAGTGTACAACAAGGCATCTGTTACGATGGATCTGGATTAGGTAAGATCAAAAGAACATTTCTTGGATCAGTTCCTAGAGAATACACTGTCACATCTATCAGCACTTGTAATTAAGGCAAATCTGTTGTTGAGAAGACTATCTGAAGCTAAGCTTGCAGACCTTTTAGGATTGATATTCTAAATCAGAAAGATGTATGTTGCTATGTGGCTCAGAAATGTTAAGATCAAATCTCCTGGTCTAAAGCCTCCCCTAGGAAGGAAAAGATTTTGCTGGCACTGAAACAAAAGTTGCTCTCACGGACTCTAAGATCTGGATAGTAATCAGTCACCTTTAAACCTAAAATACTAAAGATTTAAAAGGTGGCATGAAAAAAATGAGATATCCCCCATCCAATATTTTTATTAGCTGTACATCTAGGGGAAAAAATGTACCTGGGCTGAAATTGCTCTAAAAAAAACCTCTTAACGGATTCTCAGAGAAGTGGAAAGTTAAAATTGAAAATAGGATCGCCATCCGTTCAAGTAGTCATAGTTTACTTTAAACTGAAGATCAATTCTCTAGTATCATTTCCTATTTGGAAATGAAAAAACTAATCTCCTTTCTGAATGGTAGAAATCAAAAAAAAAGAAAGAAAAAAACCCAGAATAATTATGCTGAACTCACATAATGAGGACTTTCCAGATTTATTTGGTATTTTCACTGCATCGAGAGGCATTGATATCAATATTCATCAAGATTTATTTGGTATTTTCACTGCATCGAGAGGCATTGATATCAACGTTCATCAAAGCCTACCAAGAGCAAAATCTATCCGAGAGTGAAAGTGACAGATGCCTGTCAAGATGGAGAGGTACCAATGCCTACCAATAAGGGATTGATATCGACAGGTATCATTCCACAGTGATACATCTTGAAAAAATAGCCATCAAAGCCTCTTGGTATTAAGAACAGTCAGTGCTAACATCTGGTGCCTATTGAGAGTAGAATCTGTCCAACAGCAAAAGGATGAGGGAATAGAGTGAAAATTAAAGAATAAACACTGTGACATCAACATTGCTGTTGCAGTAACTATGACCATCGTTGATTTTAAATAACTGAGTTACAAGTTCAGTTTGCAGTCCCTCTCTCCTGCCACGCAGTATTTCCCATCATTAAACTTAAGACATTTGATTTCTAAGATTTTTGAAAAGTAGAGAGCATTTACTTCCTCTGAGAAAGGTATTGCCTCTTAATCAAAAGAGCGAAATGACTACATCTTTCCAAATACTAGCTAAACAAATAACATCAGCATAGCCACAATGAATTTCTGCTCTTCTTCTACTTTATCACAGGTCAGCTATCATATGGTGCATGAGGAGCTGCCAAAAAAACCCTGTATGTTCAGACACTGAAACTTACATTGTGTTTGACTGCAGCTATATTACACAGTGACGGGAACATCACCTCTTCCTGCCAAGACAAAATGTGACCTTCCCGCAAAGCAACAAGTGACAGAGCTACTGTTTTTTTTCCCTCTCTTTCATAGTACCTGTTATCTTTTGTCCCCAAAGCTATTTCTGTAAATCGCTTTGATTACAGGGTATTGATTTCTTCCCCTATTCCTTTGCAACCTAGTCTACCAGCATAGATAAACAGATGTTTTTCAGATTCAGATTTGCCCAATGTACTCCCTATTCTATTTTCCAACATTCTCCTCCTATCTGGGACTCTAACAACCCAAAATGAGATTTTACTCTACATTTATTTTCAATGAAATGAAAAAAAAATCCCCAAACTATGCAAAACTAAGTTTTTGAATGAAATTTCAGATACAAAGATAGTAAAAATCATTTTTGCAGTCTCCAGATTTCTTGCATTTGCTCAATTTCTGTTTTCTCAAATAAAGGTGCTATCAAGCAGCTTAACTCTAAAAACTTAAAACTGGAGAGATTCCAGAGTTTAAAATATGAATGCACATGGTTTTCTCAGTAACAACAATATTTTAGTGCTTACTTGTTATCAGTAGTGATGTCAATTGTCATGTTAATTTTCCTAACCTTTTTTTTACTCATAATCTTCTTTTAACTGCTTCCTTTATTTGATCTTTAATCAGTCAGCAAGCATTCATTACTTTCCTCTTCTGAATTTCAGAATGATCAAAAAGCATACTTTACCATCTTTATTTATCAATATAGCAATGTTATTAATGGTACATAAAACAAACTACGCAGTTAACCTGTGTTAATAAATCAAACAGAGACCCACTAGCCCAAAGAAAGAGTGCATTTCAAGTAATTTTTGCTTCAGTGACAGAAATTGCATGGATTTAGTACCAAAACAGTTTGGGGCACCAGATGAATCATTTTCTTTTCAATATGATAAGAATAAGTGATTACATATCTGAAACAATCACTGAAAAAAAGTTATGAACAAAAGGATTTTTTGACTAGTCCAAATGCCCACATAGCCATATATGGCTTGGCTCTATTTCTAGAAGAGGTGACCTTTCTAAATTTTAAAACAAAGCAAACAACATTTTCTAAATGGATAAGATATGCAAGTTAACTTTTCAATAACTGCTATTTGAATTTATGATTTTAGAATTTGTTACAAATTGTCTTTTTACTTAGCATTAAGAATATCCTAGTGTTCAAAATTTTGCTCAAGAGAGTGCCCATTGCAAAATTTCCTCAAATTTAAACATATGCTGCAGGAAAATCATTTGGTAAAAAAGACTGAATTGTATCCACTGATCTGAAACTTAATTCAGTTACACTCTTGACAACACCTGTGCCCCATATCTCTTCATAACTACAAGCAGCAGTTATATACGCTGGTGATATTTCCAAAAAGTTAAAGAAAAACAAAAATCTCTTAACACTATACAAAAGCAAAAGCTATTATTATGTCATGCCTCTTTCATAGTATTTCACTGTATATAATTAAAGTGCCTAAATACCACTTAATATTGGATAACTGAGCCAGTAAAAAAAAAAAAAAAAAAGATACTACTACATATGGCTTCTGAAGATACTTTCAACTGTACCAGATTCATCTAGACCTTCAATTAGAATATACAGATTTAACACCTGATATGCCTGAAAATAGCAGTTTTTAATCACAGAGAGGAATAAAAGGACTATTGTGCATGTAAGAAAAGTTTAAAGGCTGTCCCTTTTATATGAAATAAATCTCTGAACTGTCATTGGAAGCTCCAAAAGATAGCACTTGAATAAATTAGAAAACAGGCTGTGTACTTTAATAAGAGCATAAACTCAATATAATAAGGAATGCAAAAAGAAAAAATAAATCAGAGAGTACAATATGAAGTTTCAAGAGAAAAACATTGATATGAGAGGAACTATAGGCTCCTCAAGTTCCAGACAGAGGGCAGAAACAGCTATCTTTACAGTCAAAGAAGGACAGCCATGACAAAATGAGAGAAAATCTCATAGTTTTCTCTAGCACATGAAAGAGATTTAATGTAAGTTCTCATGACTTCAAGAGTACATAAAGAAAACCAGATCTGTCCCTCATATATTTTCCCAAGTTTCATTTTTCTGTGGAAAAAAACTGATGAGAAAACTTAAACAAGAAGAAAATGCAAAGTTCAGTCTATAGCAAATCCCAAACTAGGTCTCAGATTCCAGGTTTGAAAAAACAATAAAAAGTTAAGACAAAGATATCAATCTTAAAACTTTAAAAGACTGAAGTTGTGTACATTCATCTTAGGCTATACAAAAATAAAAAGAAATTCCACATCACATCACATAACCTCCTATACAAAAATTGTCAGCTGGATCCTGTGCAAAAACATTCTAGTTTTGCTAATTATAGAAGCTGAACAAAAAGATCTTTGGATTTAAAAACCTCACAGTTTAACTGTTCGTGTTAAAGGAACAGTTCCAACAACTTGAAAGTTAAAGCAAATTCCATCAAAACCTTTACATCTACAAGCTTAGGTCCTTATTTTCTGACCTGAAGCGACCAGGTGCTTTTACTTGAAGGCAGCAGCAAATAAACCTCATGACAAAGATGAAACTGTGATAATGCAGATTGCAGTGGTATGAAGAAAACAAGTACTAAAAGTGAGCAAAACCAGGACCTTCAGCACTGCTTACAAATTAACCAATGAAAGAGCATTCTAAAGAGTTAAGTAAACCAAATGAGAGAATACGTGAAAAAAACAGTTTAAGAGTAAATGAAAACAACACAAGCTCACTGACATTTAACATTTGCATGAATGTCAGAGTCTCCAATTCCTGGTCAAGCATTCAGCTGGCATCTCAGTATTTGGAGTGACCCATTTTGAACACAAAGAGACAGCACAGAGAGCCAATTCTACAAAAATTACAGACCTAGGAGTGCTCCTAAAAAGATGAACAGTCAAAAAAATGAGACTATGAAGACTGGGAATAGAGCTCTGAAATTCTAGAATTAGCACTTATTTACAGCTGAACTCCATACCTAATCTTTCATTTTTGTATGAAGTCTGCTCAAATGGAACTTTACCTGTCCTAAATCCTCATGACTGACAAATATATACTAGAACAGAAGTCACTGAGCAGGCATGAGAAACGAATCAGTATTCTGAAAATTAAAATCACAAGAATTCTGTGAAATTGTTCAAGGGTCTAGGAAAAAAAAAAAAAAACATTCGCAAGTCAAATATCTTGAACACAAGTTCCAAAAGCAGCTCTTCCAAAAACATAGAAGAAAAAAAATATACTGCAAACTAAGATTTATTGTGATACATGCATTTCTCTCTTTTTACCTAGTGCAGCAACTGCCTGGGGAATACTGTGTGCAATGTGACTATGATCATCCATAATGACTTGGTTTGCCCTAGGATTCATTGCCCTTTGGGAAACCTCCTTTWTTTCTGTTACAAGTATACATTTTCTTATCCAGAAAGATATGCAGGACGATCTGAAACCTGATTATCCTGTTCTATTACCTCCCAAAAAAATTTAAGTATGATAAAACAGCATTTCTAATGGAAGTTATAAATGCTAACTTCTTCCTGAAGTTTTCTCAGTAAGTTACAGAGGTATCACACTAATTACTTCTATTGATATAATCCTTCATTCATTTATTCATGTGGTGATGCCAGCGACCTATGCTTCAAATCAATGCGGCTTTGTTAAATTGGTGAGTGCGAAAGGATTGATTTTCCACCGGATCTGCCCCCCTACAAATACTTCAGTCACTTAATAGTGAAGTGAAAGCAGAAGCAGCATATGCAAGCACTGAAAAGCAACAACATTTGCTTTGAAAGTTTTCTGCTTTGCTTTCTTCAAAGCTCTAACTAAACTGAAATGTATCATTCACTGTCCTCCCATTACATGAACAGACTGAATCATTAACCTTCAAAATGGAAATCCTTGTTCAGACTTTTTGACAGCCTTTGGAAGGAGGATATGTTGAACATATATTCTATTTTGACACCTACAATCTTACCTTCTTCTGAAGAACGTTAACTTTGCGTTCCTTCACATCTAACATGTCCTTGAGGTCATGGATCTCTCCTGCTTGAGTCCCTTTCTCTTCTGCCATCTCCTGAATCTGCTTTGTCTTCTTATTTAGCATAGTCTCTTTCTCCTCCAGACGCAATCGTAATGCATCCACCTGGATTTAGACATATAGAAACAGGATTTGTTTAGCAAGGAGGGAGAGAAATTTTAGAAAAGAAACTGCACTTGTACAAATAAGTGAGTGTTGTCAAACTGCAAATAGATTCTGATAACTAACATCTCTTCCTTTAAGACTTGAACATACATCAGGTTGTGACAAAACAGTTATACAAGTGGTAGAAGACTGAACAATGAAAATAATCAAATATTTTATTCCCAATTTACACATAATGCTCCTTCTAGGAACATCTGAAACCATACACCTCGGTCTTATAAGATTCAGGTTTGGATTTTTTTCCTCAAGAGTAGAAGCCACTAGAATGCATTTCTTCTCAGCAGCAGCAGTTCTCTCACATGTAGGAAAACTGTCCCTTTATTTGAAACATTACTAATATTCAGAGATTTAAATATTGACTATTAGTACCAAACAGTAACCTTACATTCTGTTATTTAACTGGAATATTACCTCAGGTTGCAAGTAATGGTAGCAAAGGTCTTTGTGGCTGCTGCATATCAAAACATAGAAAGAGGACTACCTTACAATGGCTAAGAGTATTTTGGTGTAAACAACAACAAAATAGTTTTAAATGCAATTCTTTTTTTCGCAGGATTGCAGAAAAAGTGGAACAAATGACACACTACAGAATACTGTGGGTGCAATTTGGACTCATAAAGATACTCAGAGCTCCCATAGCATCAATAAACGTACAAACACACTCTGGGGATTCTGTGGCATCCCTAAACTTCAAAACTGCACGTAGAGAAGTTTCTGCTTTTCCTTCTACGTTTTTCTTGCACAAATGAAACATAGCACTCACAAGACAAAAAATGGGAGAAGGAATCAGAGCTATCTGAATATAAATTTGACAAGAGGAAATAGGTCACCACAGAGCACAGACTAATCTTAAAGACTATTGTGGAATACAAAATCCAACACCCTCAACCTGCTCGAAATACCAAAAGAAACCCACCGACCCCTAGCCACTTGGCATTCAAGCAGAACTCAAATCTGCCAGCTTGGCTGCTAATCTTTTTTGACAGTATCAGGTTTGGTCCTTATTAGCTGAATCTATTACAGGACATAGTCAAAGCAAGTAAACAGGGTGATCTTTGAATTTCTTGGTCCTTCTAAACAGGTCAGACTAGCAGAGACATGAAGCAAAAAGAAGTCTTCGACAACTCCCACTAGAGAATTAATTTAAAGACAGGCAGTATGCTTACTGTATTTTGGACAGCAGTTAGTTTTAATGTGTCATTCTAATTCCACTTTATTTTAATCTGCTAATGGAAAAGTTGCCTCTAAGGCTCAACAATGACAGTATGTTACTCTTAGAAAAGCCTTTTTTTGTTTTGTCTGATTCCTTTTACGTGGAGCAACAAGCTTTTGCCAGTGGGGAAGACAGCAGCCCTGCTCTTCCAATCAGCACTACAATTCTGCTGCCACCTCTACATCTGGAGCCTTCTCACTTACACATACATTATTAAAATCACATTCCTAACCTCTCACCCAGCTAGTGGGGCATGGAACATATTGTGCACTGATACGAGAGTAGCACGTATTATCCATATATGATTTATAAGATCGATAGTTTTTATAATGAAAAGTTTAACAGGTGGGTCAGACATTGTCTTCTATTTAAAACACAGAAGTGTTGATTGATCAGGTATGTCCTACTCTGGATATATCCAGTACTGAAGCAAAGAGTTGCTTTTATTCATTCTTGAAGGGAAACTGAAAATCTCCCTCACAAGAAAATCCACATACCCTCAACAGTTGTGTTGCAAAATATTTGAGACACTCCAGATGCCTTCAGCAAAGCATTAAGTGAATGTTCAACATCTGCAAACAAGAATTTATCCACAGAAAGCTTTCCATTTTCTGATTGATTATTCTCTTTGAACTCTATATTAGCTTATGGTTTGGGGTAAATCACATTCCTGCTTTTATTTGTGTGAGGTCCCTGCCTAGGAAACCACAAGAAACACTTTCAAGAATATTTTCAAAGGCTGGCAGGACACACAGTCATCACCTTAACACTATTCCTGGCAGAACACTCCACTTGTTTATTCATGTCAACTCAGTTTATGTATAGCATCCACCCACAGTGACAAGAATTGAGGTCTCTGGCAGTCAGGTGATGCCAACTTCAACAAAGTCGGCTTAAGATTTTCTCTGCACATGGAAACGACTAGGCAAACAGCCACCGAGGTGCTGACGCACCTTCTCCTGACTTCTGTGTCTTGGAGGGTGTTGTCTTAACCCAGGTTTAACCTAACTACTTGCACAGTAATAGTCTGCCATGCTTTTAATTATGCATAGCAAGTAAAATATTGAAGTGCAGCTCAGGCAACTGCTAGTTCTTTACATAACAAAGCGCTTGCTAACTCAGCCTGCGTGTACCATCCAATTTGCCACAGTGCTTTAGTAAAATGAACACATTAGTTGGCATCTGCAACACAACAGCCTTCCTAGGCAAAGACACAATAGAGTCTTCTCCTAGACACTAGTCACTTCACTCGAAGAACTCTGTAGGAAAAACGGAGTTAGGAACCACTGATCTTTCTTCATCGAATTTTCCAGTAGCAGTAAATAATACTCTGCAACACTGTTCCTGATTCATTAAGCACACAGAATTTCAACTGGAAACTAGGACTAGAACATCAGTATCTCCATCAATTACCAGAAAAGGTAATGAGACAATATTTAAATTTATTCTTTTTCCCCCCCAGGATTTTGCAATTAGATCAAAGCCATAACTTTATGAATATTAACAATTCGTATCTGAGGGAAATCACTATCATTTTCAAATGTCCACAGTGGAATAGAAGTTTATGTTCCATTTTCAGAATTGACTAAGGAGCTTGAGTTTCACAACATATTTTTCAAAAATAATTTTTACCAACATCTCTACCATATAGTAGTGATCAGGATATTATTATGACATTGGTGATTCCCACATAGGTTTAGGTAGGTACCGAGAAAAGGCAGTGCTCTACTTTATTCCTGAGATAAAGTGATTCTTCCCACTTAACTGTCATGTGTCCAAACCATGGCTGAACTGTTGATTTACATCAGTGAGCAAAGCCACAGTCTATTCAGTAAGATCAGAAAGTACAATCAAGCCTCACGGTCTTTCTCTAACGGCAAAATTCAAACCTTTTATTTTCTATTGGCATGACTATGTTATTGATAAAAAAAGGAACAGGTAGAATACCAATCCTGAAATATATGTCCAGAAGTTGCTATGATTTCTAATAAGGGCTTAGCTACTTTCTCAGGTAGAGCTTGAAGTAATTCTGTCCTGTGAATGCCAGCACTCAGAATTCAGAGACAACTAAGAAATACACCAAAGAAGTAAACCTATAGTTTGTAAGAGACATGAAACATTGCTTTTACCCTACTATACACACTGTTCGGTAAACTACGCAACTACATGAAATGAAAAATTACATTTTAAAAGGATAAGTTTTGTGACATTTCATTATTATCTTTCAAACGAGTTATAACACAGAAACGGGCTAAGCTGTTTCCCTGGTAGCATAGTTAGTAATTAAGATTTAAGAACTATGTTTACTGACTGATTTTGAATGCAGCAGTGGTTCACAGGGCTTTGTTCTCTATTTTCAACATTAATTTTTCTTATAAATTGTGTTGGAGTTGATTCTTTACCATCCCATACAAATTGTAGCAGTATCCATTACAGTCTGTAGAAGAATTCAAAGTGAATTCTCTGTGAACATACAACTCTTAGTCATCTGGCAACTCACACATGACTGTGAGACCATGTCATGGTAGAGGGGTGCACATACTCAGCTTTGTGCAGAGCCTATCTGGTTCTTGCAGAGCTTATAAATTCAGCGCTGGACAGATGCACTATTTCAGGGCCTGCTTGGGTCAGAAAAATAGTTTAATTGTTCTATAATCTCTAGCACAAGCTGTTAACACCTAAAAACAGTGAATTCAGCCCTGTGAACTGAGGTCACTGTTTGCAGCAGTCAGCACAGGTTGTGATGTGATGTAGCTAGCGCTAACAAGCCACGTTGGAAACACCCAGGTCTTGTTCACACATTCCTCATTAAATGTGATGTTATCCCTTACTGTTTCTGATATTGGGAAAGGCAACTATAGTTTCAAAATGCCAGTGCAAGCCCTAATAAGGAAAGACTCTTAGAAAATTTTATGTTCTATTAAGACATTCAGAGTGATTAATATACTTCTGGAGGACTGGATTTACTTCTCTGCTGAAAACAAATCCGAATGTACCATATGGAATAGACTGATTACAGATTCATGCCACCTTGGGCACTATGTAAAAATAAAGGGGAATGTTCTTACTGATTGAACTAACCTCCCTTTGAAGCCACATACTTGCCAGCACAGACCTAAGCTGAAGGGCTCACTGGGGCATAACACAAACTTTACATCGATAGAATCTTAACTCCAAAATAAATATTGATTTATTTTTCGCTTTATTTGCAAAGAGACGGTAAACTCTTAGAACTATTTTTAAAGGTTCTTTCACAAGTTACCCAGCATATCCCTCTCCACCCAGTAGCCCTCAAGATAAACACCCCACAAATAGGACACTGTTCTTTGTAGTTCTCCTATGGCAGGTGTAAAATCTAATTTTTGAGATACTGTCTCAATGTCTTTTTCCTACCTACTCTCAGTTTTACTTAATGGAAGACTAAAAGGCAAAGGTTTATATAAAGGTATGCTCTTTTCCCTCAAAATGTTTATGTAAACATGAGGTATTTATTATACTTTATTATATTTTAACACTGACCAGTGATGTTAACAAGTGGGATGAGACAAAAATCTCATGCTCCTACCCCTATTCTTGGTGAAAATTCTTGGCTAAAAAGCTGTCTTTTCCTTTAAGAAACAGGTACATCACAGAACATAACAGTAAAAGTCTCCTCAGCGTTGTATTTCATTAGCACGTTTCAACCTTACGCTTGAGCAGACTAGCAGACTTGCGAAGGCAGAACGGTTACTCCGTGTGATGACTGAATTGTCGGGCTCTCTGTCAAGAACATCAGCAACAATGAAAAAGATAATCAACAGCTCTTCACATGCCTCAAATCCATACCAGATTACTACATTTTACTGTGGAGAACATGCTAGATTGGAGTTGAATTCGTATTCCAGAGGAAAAAGCCCACAAATCCATAGCCCGTTTACCTCTGTTGCAGAAGCATCATTCTAGAAGAGTATTATTGATGCTTCTACTCCACAGCAAAAACTTAGCGAAAGCCAAAGACAGAGTGACAGACAGGAAGGGGGAAAGACAAATCATCATTTTTCAGGGAAAGAGTCAGTTTTGGTCTTATATTACATCCTGGTGCTATATGAGAATCTGATTTGGAAGAAATCAGAGGAAAATGATTACTTACTAATACTGCAGGTCAGAGAAGAGACTATAATAATTTACTACATTAAAAAACTACTGTGGCCTTCTGCTAAAGTAAAATCAAAATGTTTTTAATAACGATTCTAACAAGAGTATATAGCAATGTCTTGTTTCTAACTATTCTAAATTACACATTCTTCAATAAAATTACACATTCTTCAATAAAGACATTTACTTACCATAACAGTTGAAATTATGACAATATATGCCAAGACATTAGTTTTACAAAATTTACGAAAATCTTTAAAACTTGTTAATAAAGTAAGCTGCAGTAAGGACTGCATCTCATGGGCAGAAAAGCATTTAGTTTCTAAAAGCAAGAAATGGAATGTCTCTAGCTTTGTAGGTCTGTTACAGTACTGTGCAGTGAAATAATATAACTATATTATTTTCAATCATTACAATGGATCAAAAATTGCAATTTGTCTTCTAAAACGTTTAGTTACCTAATTTCTAGTTCCAATAATATTGTGAATTCTGATCTCTATTCAATAATTTTTTAAAATAAACAGGAATAAATCTAGGTTACAATCTTGAGTAGCAAAAAAGAATTAATAAATTTAACAAAATTTTTGTGATTGTAAACTGACACATTTTCATAGTTAAACCAACCAATGAAAATGAACCTTACGTCAAGTAAATAATCCAAATATTGATATAAAAAAAGACGATCTAAATTAAACTTTATAGCTTACGGAGTAAATCACAACTAAAATCAAAAAAAAATCCATACCAATAGATAATTAGGAAGGCAAGATTTTGTTTGTTTGTGTTTTATAAATTTAATAATAATAATAAAAAAACAAACAGATAAGCTTCTGGATGCACAATTTTCCTCTTTCTGTTCCAGAAAAGCTAAGGACCTTGGTACCTTTTCATCTGCTACCTCCTTCCTATTCATCAACCTCAAATTAATTACCCACCTCAAATTATCTAGTAATATAATCAGATTTAAACAAAGAATAATAATTCTCAACTTAATATTTTAAAACTTCTGTCTTTATTTTGGTCCTAGAGATGAACTTATGGACCCTGTCTGCTCTTCTTTCTCTGTCTATGCAAGCTAAGTCTGGTGAAGATACTATCTCTTCCTGTAAGACTTGCTTTACATACAGTCTTTGGCTATCACTGCAACAGCACTACTAGACTGCAGAATCTGCACTACTATGAACAGATTCTGCAATTTCAGCCTCTACATAAATCAGAGAATTATCACAAAAGCTATCTTAGAACAGCCATAGATACTTATTATACAACTTTTATCTCTGCATGTCAAGAAATTTTACTCATAGATTAACTGAACATAGCTAAAGAAAACCTACATTAGTAGAAAATGTTTGAACAAATTCTATCAGACTCTGCACTATGGGATCTTTCTACCAATGTTACCCCCAAATTCCCTTGTATACCTATTTCCTAGCTCTTTTGGTATTTTATGGTTTTAGCTGTAACAATTTAAAAGATCTTTTGATGCATGACTGCCATCTTTTGGACTTTTCCAAGCACTACAATCATCCATGACTGGATTGAAATGCTGTGATAACATATTTCATATTTATTGTTCAAGAATTTCAAGAAGCAATAAATGCATATGTTCATTAACCATTTCACTTGATAACTACAGTTGCATCTTATGTAATATGATAATTCATTAAACGTTCGTTTTCAAATCTCAAATTTATAAAAAATACATTTTCTTTGGCTTGGAATGTGCACCAGAAAACAAGAAACTCTGTATTTCAGGTGTAAGCACAGGCTTACATGCAAGAGTCCCTGTACATGTTGACAGTACCAATGAAGCTACAGCTCACTGTATACCACTGGATTACTCTTTCTTTGCTCTCATTTAGCTATACACACACATGCCCCCCCCTTTTTTTTCTTTTAAACCATCAGTCCTGTAGCCTAGAGAATCCAGAATGATTATCAGAGAAACAATGTACAGCAATGTGTTCAGAAATAGCAGTACTAAATCATTATGGGACAGAGTAGACTGCACCACAAATTCCTCAGAGAGAAAAATTCTAAGCAAAGTGTACAATCTCATCAAGAAGAAAAAACCCTTTTTGTCTCTTCAACTATGGAAAGCCAACAAGTACAGAACATCCCATTTCACCTCTGTCTGTAGGATGGCAGCTCTCTGCTCTTTAGCTGTAAGAGACTCTTTCAGAACTTCAATATGCTGCTTGCTGTCTGAGAACTGATTTGTGAGTGTCTCCAGCTTTGTCTGCAAGGCGAGCAACTCTGTATCTTTGCGTGACAGCTCCTGTTTCACCTGACCAATCTAAGCAAGAAAGGAAAAGTGGAAAAAAGAAAAAAACAATTATTAATTTATATCTTTGCTAAAACAATAACTAAATCTTCACACAACTACCAGGAAAAGGTATGATAGCCTCAAGTTATCCCACAGAGCTTTAAAGCCTTCAGCTATCTTGAATGAAAGGTTAGCGAAAAAACATGTCATGAGCAGAAGATATCAGGAGAAAAAGGGGGAAGCAATAGAATTAATTTTGCAAGAAAGGTTCTTTTTAATGGAGTCAATCTTTTCTTAGTCATCTTTCAAAGGACTGACAAAAAGAAGTTACTTAGTAGGAATTAGCTTTTAATGAAGATGAAGCAGAACTGTAACGAGAATGCATTACCCAACAGTATCAGAAACGATGAGATACCTACAGATTTTCTCTTAAAAGAATGATGTTTGTTTTTAAATGTCAACCCAGTGAGGTTTTGTCTCCCACTTTTCCATTTATCAGTCAAACCGCATGTTTGCAGAGTATGTAATTGAAAAACACATTTATTTTTCACATTATTCATGAAATTAGCATTTTGCTCTTCTAAGAAATACTCTTTAATTTAGTAAACTTTCTTAAAGCAGGTGCAAGAGACTGTTTTTGGAATTGCACATTGTTCAGAGCAATTTCTTAGATTTAATTTGTAAATCAAATCAGTATGGAAATTCCAATTAATTTCAACAAATATAGGTTGGATTGTCATTATAATAAGCAACTAGGAAGAAATTTTAAAAGTAAAGCATTAAAAGATGAGATCACATCACCTTCTAAATGTAATCATTATCCAGAATAACTTTGATGCAAACTTTAAGAAAAATATGTATTTTAATAAAGAGGACAGGAAAGTCTACACATAGACTTATATCCAAGTTTTTAACTTTCTGGTTTGCCTTTAACATCTCATTGAATAAAATAGCTATTTGCTTTACTTCTACATATCATTTAGTAGAAGTGGACATATCTTTAAAAACATAAAAGTTTCCTCTTTTTTATCTTGAATAAATTTGCTTGTGACATAAAAACCCCTTAACTCCAGATGTGTAGTGTCAAAATGGAAATTGAAGGACAACATGAATAAACAAAAAAAATTGTCCAGGTCATCTTTCACTTTTGGGAATGTGTCAAGAATAAAAATAAACTAATATAAACTATAGAGTAAATTACATTTTAAATTGTAATAAACTGACATCCTATTAAGAATAGATGGAAGAAAAGGCTTGGGCAAATGTGTTCCCATCCTGACAACACTGTTTCAATAATAGACTATTAAAGAAAGAATACTTCACTAAAAGTATTAAAATAGCAGCAAAAGATGTCATCAAGGACTCCTGTGTTCCAGTGTGAAATAGTGTAAACGAGCAGATAAGGAAGAAGGGGAGAGGAATAAGAAGGACATTTTTCTCTTAAAAAAAAGTTTGTTTTTTAAATGGAGAAATGGGACAGAAGAAGAATTTTATTTAGAGAACTACTAGATAGTGTATTGCTCTCTTAAATGAAACGTAATAGCTTTTTTTCTACTTCCAACCACAAGTAAACCACAACTATGGTTTTACCATCCTTTTACAAAGATACAAAAATATACATAGTAGCATTATTTCTCCTGTCAGATACTGACCAATAAAACCAGTTGCATTGTACTGGTAGGCTCAGTAGAATAACAGAGAAAATATAAAATATTTAATAGTAGTTACGTTTTCTGCAGTCTCTAAAGAAAAAAGCTTCCTAAAAATTGCAGATGATGCACACTTCTTCAATTAGTAGGTAGCACAAATTACAGTAAAACTTTAAACTTCACCAGTTTGGTCTTTCTTTGGAAAGAGAAATTCTCTTTCAGGCCATCTTAAAAGAGATGTTTATCCTAAATACTCCTGATCTGATGAAATGTTTTCATCTGAATACAACCATACTTTACTACATTAAAATTCCCAAGCACCTCTGTAAGACTATTCTCTCCAAAAATCCTTGTTTCAGAGCTGTAAGCTTGCATCGCCAATGTGTTAAAGCTCTGTGGCAGAATGCAGTTTATACCACTTCAATTTGCAAAGGAATTTCAGGTAGCATGAGGTGCTCACATCTCTCTGCTCTATGAGGCATTCCAATCACTCAGCAAAACTTCCACAGCAAAGGAAGACCCTAAATTAATGCTGCTAAAATCATCCTGTTAGTTTTTAAGTGTTCAGCATCCAATCTTTGCTGCATGTGTGTGTGTGTGCGCATGTGTGCGTCTGTGTGTGAAATAGTGTTAAGAGGGTTCAGCACATACTTTTTTTTAACAGTTATTAGAATCTCTGAAAGTCTAGCCCCAAAATGGGTGCTGAATACTTTTGAAAATCTGTTTCAATAGAAAAGAATAAATTAAAGCTAAAATAGAACACACTGTTAAAAACCAAGTAACTGCGCGTTCTGAAGAGTGATGTTACGCACCAGAATGGTGTGAACAAAAGGCAGCTACAGAACTGAGCAGGCTGTTAGTTCTACTGTTACATAAAGTAGTGAAAAAGGTAATGGAAGAAAAGTAAAGGCTACCCGAGAAGCCAAAGAGCTAGCAAGCCCCAGTGAACGGCCACTGCACACAAAAGATAAATCTTACGGCAGAGACCTCGGCCTGAAGACCAGCCGCTCTTTTTTTCAGGTCCTCCCCTTGAGCCTCTTTGGCACTTAGCTCTTCCTTCAGTTGTTCTACCTGCCACGACATTGTTACTCTTTTAAATGTTTAACATTTGTCATCTTCTGGTCGGAATGTTTCAACTCAAGTAACTAAAAGTGACAAAGAACTAAACAGCAGATCAACATTGCTCACTCATTTTCTCCTCCGTTCTTCATTAAGTCTTCTCAAAAGTTTAAAGTCTCTGTAGTTTCATATGAGCTGCCAGACAGGAATTTGATTATGAAACAAAAATGGATTCTATAAACAGTTATGCTTATGTTTACATATGTCAAAAACTGGGCCCTTTACCCAGCAATTTTGAAACTGGAATCAATAAGGAAATTAGGACAAGAATAGAGAGATCATGTTTTTCCAATTTGAGAGAAATGTAGTATACTGAAAAAACAAATTTTGTGCATTTACAAAACAAGACAGGATTGCAAGACATGAAAACTGGAGCWGGTTATGAGTCACAAGCAAAAAGCTATCAAAAAGGAGCAAATTTGCTGCAGAAAAGAAGTGAACAGACACAGGAGAAGACAGATTCAGAAATCAATCAAATAGCTGAATAGACCTAGCAGGCCCATAGAGGGATAGGAGGAGAAGTAAAAGTGAGTTGCTATTACAGAAAGAAGAAAGAAAAAGGGAAGAAAGGATGGAGGGAAGACGTGCTAAAGTGTTCCCTCCTTTCCTAATTTGGAAGGTGGTATTCTTCAGTTTCTGGAAGCAATTCAGTGGAATGAAGGACCAAAGAACAGACATCCTTATCCTGAGGTAAATTACTTGGCTGGACTTCTGCTTCAGGGAAAGTAATACCTGTGTTTCTCCAAGATATTTTCTCCATTGTTCTTTTTTAAACAAGTGATATCAAATAGGACAAGCGCAGCAGGTTATAGCTCTCCAGGACCTAGCAGAGTAATTTTCAACCTCTGGTCTAAAGATTCACATGCTGCTTTTAAGGGTTTGTAAAAGCTAACTAAGAAAAGCAAGACTCTTGACAATATAGTTATATTTATTGGACAAGGTAATCTGCATTTCCATTAGAAAATCCATTAGAAAATTTTAGAGTCTAAGATCAAGAAATACTACTTTGGGAAAAACAAAGCACGAATTGACATTTGATTACAGACATTCCTGTAATCTGTGTCCATCTTTATGCCTGAGGACCAGCATGGTCCTCTCACAGCTATATCTGTCCTGAGGCACATATATTCCCAACTGTATAAATTCATATTGCCACCATCACTGCTGTAGAATCTATTCATATTCTAATTCCATTATTGTAAAAAGAGTGTAAAGGAAAGCCATTAAATCAATAGTTCATGCTCTTTTCATTCTTCAGATAATAAAAAGATATTTTAGTTATAGTACAGTTTATTTAACAGATCATAAAAATAAATTCTCTTCTTGACCTTATGGAATCATCATTACATCACTCTGAAATTTAAGTTTAAAATTCTCTTAAATATTTTAAAGTTATTCTAGTCACTTCAAGGCAGAAAACAAATACTGCCCTACTATTTCCTAGCATTTGCACAGGAATCCAGATCCTAAATATTTTCCTTAGTTGGGTATGAAAATTCTCACATCTATTCACTATGGCTCAGTTTATTTTAATACTGTTGCTGTTTTCTCAATACCTTATTTTTCATGAATTTGGAATGACTACGGTACACCTCCATTTGCTTCATTTCCTCTTCACGTTCTTCTGTGCTCAAAGCTCCATTTGACTTCAACATTTGAATCTCCTCTTCCAAGTCCCGGAGGCCACGCTCCATGGAAGAAATTTTTGAATCCTGAAAAGGTTCAGAAGATACAAATAGTGATCCACAATTAAATGACTTGTTAATACACCATGGGAGGTACAAGATGAAAAGAGTATTTTGGAGACATGCATCCACCTCTGAAATTTACCTTCATGTTGCTACGGAAAAGAGCCTATTTCTCTTTACATAGTAGCTGTCTGAGTGCTTAAGTATTCATTTTTCAAGTTTTTATACCTTTCACAGAATCACAGAGTGGTTGAAGTTGGGAGATCATCCACTTTGGAGATCACCTAGTCCAACCATTCTTTTAAAGAAAGCAAGAATTTAGCATTGGAAAAAAACATAGCTAGGGGCAGTATATAAACAACAAATAAGGGAATACGAAAAAACATTGTCTTGTAAATCAGGGCCAGCATAAATTAGAGAGAGGCAATTCTACCTGAATATGTAGCAGAATATGCCTGCAAGAATGGCATAAAATGAGTTTGCGTGAGATCACAAATGGAGAACATTAAAAGCATCATAAGCAAAGAAGAAATGCAGCAATCTAGTTTTGAGTGAATAAAGTAGCAGAGAATGCTCAATTACCTAGTTCATACATAGAATATTAAAAAATATTTCCATAAATTTTCCATAAAAAAATTACACCTGGAACAATGAGAAAATCTATCTGCCATCTTCCCTAGTTTTACAGAATGAACAGAGGTTTTCAGTCTATTTGGTTTACTGTTTCTTTAGAAGCCTCATGCGTTAGGAATAGCATGAACTGTTTCCTACAGCACATAGAGTTTCCTCTGTACTAGTGAATATACATAAGCATTTAGGAAATGCAAATCTTAGAGCAGTCATCTGTTTTACTAAGTTACTCAGTTTCTCCAACAGATTTTTTTCTTTCCTGAAATACAGGTGGTATTTGAAACTACCGTCCACTCCTTCACAGAGCAATCATTCATCAATACTTATTTTTTTCTGTTAGGCAAAGTACAGTTGAATAAAGCATGTAAGATTTTCATATATAGGTTTTCATTCATGAGATAAGATTGTTCTAAAGTACCATTATGAAGATCTAGTCTTATCCCCCGATTAATTTTTGATGCTTAAGATAAAATTGGCAAAGGAGACTTTTGCAACAAGAAATTATAGTAGTAGTAAGGTGAAGTACAATGTTGCAGTTTACAACAGCATTTTATTTCAACATGCTCATCATTTCCCCAAAATACCTATGTTTCTCTTTTGATAGTGCAGACAGCTTATTATTACCAGATCATCAATTATCTTTAACAGCTAAGGACCATGAAAAAGACTAACGAAAGACAGTAGAAGATCTAGAGCAGAAAGAACAGAAATGGCTATGGAAAAAAATAAGATGGAATGGAAAGAAAGAGTTGGAAGGGGAAAAAAGAAGGAAAAGAAAAGAGAAATGGGCAGCTAGAGAAGCAGGGAGAAAGTGAAAGAAATAGAAGGGAATTGTTTCCAGTTTTTACGCTATATTGGTCTAAATCCTACCTGTTTGATCTATTTTATGGATCATACAATGAGAAATATGATTACACAAAGATGTATAAATTGCACACTCCACTTGTGATTCAGTTCTTGGCAAATAGCCATTGTTCCATTAAATATCTGAGCTAATGGTTTAAGAATTCAATTACATACATAATTCATCTACAGAAGTTAGGTTTAAGGTGATATATGGGCATCTCTCTGCCTATATAACCCACTCTTTAAGTGGGTTTGGAGGTTGCAAACAGCTAGCTTTGTTGACACACACTGTACAGAGCAATGATATTTCAAAGGTTGATACTACAAAAACAAAACAGCCCATGTCAGTGTAAAGACCTATTAATCCATCATTCTCATCCAAATAATACAACAGACTCTTAGTCAGCTGAAAGAAATCATAAATGCTGCCGCAGGCAGATAGAAGGTAGATTTCTACAGTACCATGAAATAGTTTATCTTCATTGATCAATAAATATCTTGAAAGGATTTATTCTAAATTAAAAGACTGACACAAGTATGGTATTTGATACAATCAGCTTTCTTATGAAAAACTATATTCAAAGAATATAGAATCACTCCAAAGTATATGGAATCATTTACCTTCATCTCAATAACAGTTTGCAGAGCTTTTGTCTTGGCTGAGTCAGGAGCGTTTTCGAATCGACGATGCACCTCCTGTACCAGCAGGAAACAAGGAAGAGTTAGCCTAATGGCATTTTGTCCTGTTTATCAATTACAAACGAAATTACTGCAACGTTCTCTAATACGTAGCATATTCAAAGCTGTTTTCTGATATAAGTGTCAACTGATATTTTGTTTTAAGATTCCTCATAAAAAGAAAGCATAAACCAAAGCTCATTCAACAGAATCATCACCTCAGTTACAAAGGCACAGGAGAAAATGCATCTTTAACCACCTGTTCACAAAAAATAAACTGCTGAAATGGCAGTTAAACCTACAAAAAAACCTTACTATCTCCCTGATAAACTAATCAAGCTAATCTAAATTTTTACTAGCTTCTCACAGAAGACAAATATATTTTCATTTATTTGGTTAGATTCTTAACAAAAATAATAATGTTGTAGTTTGTTTTAACAAGCCATATGATGTAACTGTATTGATAATTCTCTTTTTCAAATTTTTTACCCCAGAGTAGCAACACTTGGTTACGTATGATGAATATCTCTGCCCACAGCGGCTAGAAGGTAGCTGAAAGCGTATGACTGGAGAGTGCATTGCTCTAGAAGCTCAGTGTGTGCAAAGGGGAGGATACAAATGCCCATGTGATATCGCTGTTGATGTGAATTCACAAAGTTGGCATATTTCAAAGAGCTCTCTAAGAAATAAAATGGCAGAGAACTGAAACAGCTCGTCCTACCATAGAAAGTTATTAGAGGTTTAAACCAGCAACTGGGAAAACAGGAGACACTCCACTTTTTCACTATTTGCCTTAAAATAATATTATACTTATGCCATACACTAATATTAAAGGAGAGCATGTTAATATTGTGAGACTGCTACTATTAAATAGATGAAAATACTTTGGTGCCTATACAATGAGTGCCAATATCAAATTGCATATAAAAACATGCATAAACTCATATCGTTTAGTTCTCTGCTCCCTCACCCCACGCCCCTAAAAGACAAATCCAAAAAGCCATCTCCAAATTTGTATATTCACAGAGATAGTGAAGAAAGATAACAATTATATATGGTACTTATAAAAGTAACTTACTCCGTATCATGAATTATTTGAATGAGAAAGGTGGAGTCCTGTAGTGCTTTTCAAAATATTGAAAACTACTTATCCTGTTGTAAGTCAGTGTTAAGTGTTCCTATGTTGCTGCTGCAGTGAGCGAGGTGGAAACACATAGTGATTTGACAAACAAGAATTTTGCATAGATCTTGCACAACAAAATTTGCATAGGTTTATGTCTGAAAATGGAAACAACAACAAAATCTAGTAAAAGGCTTTCTGTCTTTAAAAACTATATTTGTGTATTTCCTGAGAATCTGTTTTTTACAGATAGGCTTGCAGTTTAGGATGATTTTTTTTTTTTTTTTTAGTAACAGTGTCCTGGAAAAATAAATCAGAAAATCACTCAAAATATCACAGAATGGTTGAGGTTGGAAGGGGCCTCTGGAGATAATCTAGTGCAATCCCCCTGCTCAAGCAAGCGGGCCTAGAGTACATTGCTCAGGACCCTGTCCAGGTAGCTTTTGAATATCTCGAAGGATGGAGACTACACAACCTCTCTGGGTAACCAGTTCACAATAAAGATGATTTTCCTCATGTTCAGTCAGAACTTCCTGTGTTTCTGCCTGTTCTCATTGCCTCTCATCCTATCACTGGCGAGCAGTGAGAAGAGTCTGGCCTCATCTTCTTTATACCTTCCCTTCAGATATTTATACACATTGATAAAATCCCGTCTTTTCTTCTCCAGGCTGAACAGGCCCAGTTCTCACAGCCTTTCTTTGTATGCGAGATACTCCAGTCTCTTCATCATCTTTGTAGCCCTTCATTGGACTCTGTCCAGTAGCTCCATGTCTCTCTTGTGCTGGAGAGCTCAGAAATGGACACAGTACTCCAGATGTGATCTCACCAGCACTGAATAAAGGGAGAAGATTATTCCACTGACCTGCTGACAATGCTCTTCCTAATGTACCCCAGGAGACCACTGACCTTCTTGGCCACAAAGGCACATTGCTGGCTCATGGTCAACTTGCTGTCCATCAGAACTCTCAGGTCCTTCTCCATATAGCTGCTTTCCAGCAGGTTAGCCCCCAGCCTGTACTGGTGCATAGGGTTATTCCTCCCTAGGTGCAGGACCCTGCACTTGCCTTTGTTGAACTTCACGACATTCCTCTCTGCCAAATTTTCCAGCCTGTCAAGGTTCCTCTGAGTGGCAGCACAGCCCTCTGGTGCACCAACCACTACTCCCAGTTTTATATCAACAGCAAACTTGCTGGGAGCACACTCTGTCCCTTCATCTAGGTCATTGATGAATTAGTTGAACAATACCAGACCTAGTATTGACCTGAAGGGACATAGCTAGCTACAGGTCTCCAACTAGACTTAGTGCCACTGATCAGAATCCTCTGAACTCTGCCATTCAGTCAGTTCTCAATTCACCTCACTGCCCTCTCATCTAACCTGCACTTTCTGAGCTTGCCTAGGAGGATGTAATGGGAAATGGTGTCAAATGCTTTACTGAAATCAAGCAAAACAACATGCACTGCTCTCCCCTCTCATCTACTCAGCCAGTCATCACATCATAGAAGTCTATCTATCAGATTGGTTAAGCAGGACTTTCCCTGGGTGAATCCATGCTGACTACTGATCATCTTCTTATCCTTCACCTGCTTAGAGAAGGAGTCCAGGATGCTCCTTCACCTTTCCAGGGATGGAGGTGAGGTTGACTGGCCTGTAGTTCCCTGGGTCCTCCTTCTCAACCTTTTTGAAGACTGGAGTGATACTTGCTCTCTTCCAAGCTTCAGGCACATCTCTTGATCTCCATGACCTTTTAAAGAGTTTTGAGAGTGGACTAGCAATGATGTCTACCAGCTTCCTCAGCACTCATGGGTGCATCCCATCAGGACCCATGGACTGTGGGCGTCACATCTGCCTAAATGATCTCTAACCCAATCTTCCTTCACTAAGGGAAAGTCCTCCTTTCTCTAGACTTTCTTCTTGGTCTCCACGCTCTGGGGTTCCTGACAGCTGGCCTTAGCAGTAAAGCAAAGGCAGCATTCGGTATCTCTGCCTTCTTTGTATCCTTTGTCATCAGGGCCCCTGCCCCATTCATTAGCAAACCTACATTTTCCCTAGTCTTCCTCCTGTTGCTGATGTATTTAAGGAAGTCACTTGTTTCTCTCATACTCAGTAGACATCTTGAGAGTCTCTGGTCATGTATCACTGACACCATATGGATCAGAGTGGAACAATACTGTTATTATTCTGCTTAACTGTACCTGTGTTTACATCATGGGTATACTCCAATCCAAACAGTTTAGCCAAAGACTTTTCTCTTGGCTCAGCATCTGCTCTATCTGCATGTAACATATACGCCCGAAGAAAGGACAGTGTAATTCCTCTCCACTGTTCTCAAGTGCTGGCTGAACTGTAGCAACACCACCATATCTCAGCGCCAGCCTTCCACCCTGTTTGCCTCTAAGACTCTTCAGCTTTCACATCTGGCTTCTGCTATAGTTACCAGCCTGTTTTTTTTTTTCTTTTTTTGCCTGCAGTCATACTCCCTCCATCCCTCAGCGTTCTCACCAGTAGCTATCCCAAAAAACATGATCCTTGGCCCTTCACTGTAGAGAGTGATCTCACCAACTGCCTTCCTCAAGATAGCTGTGATAYATTGTCTCTACTCGACAACTCTCTCTAACCTGTTGATACAAGAATTGCACCATAATTTTAAGATATTGCCAGTCCTTCTCATGAGCTGTAATGATTTTCTACCTTATTACCACCACCATAGTGGTGTTAAGGCACTTCTCTTGGCATTAGAGCAGAAAAACTTTCCTTCTGAGTCAGATCTTTATTCTGGTTATCATCTTAATTTAATGCGTGTACCAACAACATCCTTCACTTCACTGTATGTTCTTACACTACGTCAGGTTAATTTAGAGTATTTTTATCTGTTTGCCTTCCTAATAGAGCGCAGTTCGCTCTGCTTCTACTTGACTCCCTGGATCCTCACAAGCAGCCACATGGAAGGCCCAGAACCGCACAGGTAACAGACCACTGGACGAAGCTCCTCACTACTGTGCTTCCTGCTGTCAAAGCCAGCGCCTTGTTTTTTAGGACTTCAGAAAAATGCCAGTGCCAGTGCAATCATACCCTGAACCCGGTCTCTGTTTCCCTCATTTATTCACAGAAAGACTCTGGTATTTTTATGCAGCTTGGCAATGTGTAAAATTGCCAAGTGGCACGAGGGCAGGACACTCAGTGTTCTCCTGGGGACTGCACGGGGGCCACGTGGAATCTGAGCCCACCTCCTCTTCCTCACCCTTCCTACGTGCCCTCATACCAGACTATTTAGTAACTACTGCTTGGCTGTAAGAGTCCCCCAGTGCAAGGATGTCTATGCATACACATGCATATATATTTATTATACATAAACAACGCATCTCAAGGAAGGTTACACAACTCTTCGGAGAGGTAACTAGTAAAAACTGTCCAAAATAGAAGAAACTCCCTTCCTATCTTTTAAGGCACTCTCAAATTAATGTCCATTTGGAAAAAAAAAGTTTAATGGGTCAAGAAAAGATGGCATTAATCCCTCCAAAACAGCATTAAAAAGGAGTTGTTTTTGCTGTGGTTTCCTAACTTCAAGCACATCTATGTGGAAAAGGGGAATAATTTGAAGATGATTCTTCACCTTTTTGATCTTAAAGAAAGACCTAAGATTGAAAAGCATCCTATTTTGAATCATGTGAACTTTCACTAAACAGAGAAAATTGATGTCCCCAGCTGTTCCTGTCACACCACTTGCACAACCATCCAAGGACTGTTTTTGAAGGAAAAAAAAGAAAGCTTTTTTGATATCAGAAAAGAAATTAAATTTCAGTGAACTTTGAGAAACTAAGAAAACAGAAGTTAAAAAGGTCAAAAAAGAACATGCCAAAAATCTATTTTGAACAATGTATTATTTTTTATTAATGCAACTATGTACTAGCTAATTTCCGATCGTCCAAAGACACAGTCTGACCCAAGAATATAAACCCAAGTACTACTATGGAAATGCAATAGGCAAAATACACAGTATAAGAACAGTGTGTCACTCAGGGATGCTGACACAACAGTCTCTGCTTTTTAGATTGCACAGCATTTTCTCAAATAGAAAGTTTTTCCAAGCTTTTGCTTTAGAAATGCCTGCATCTCCACTGTCTGAAGTGATGCTTTGCACTTCAGCACAAGAAATGTCCTACTTCTATCACTGCAAGTAATTCTGCTGTGATTTGCATGAGTTATAACCTGCTGAAAAACAACACCTCCCACCTCTAGACTATGTAGCAAGGGCTTAATTTTGGCAGCATGCCTGGAATTCTAAAGCGTCTAAAAACAGGGCCACGGTCGAACCTCTCTAGCACCAAGATTCAAGTGTGGCTGCTGAAGGAACATGGTGCATAGACATCCTGCCTAATTGTACAATACAGGTCAGGCACTCCTGTATCACTGGCAGAATGGAGAGGTATTAATAAAATACATCTTTGAGGTACTCAGAGCCTATTGTGGACAAGCACCACAAAGCTGACTGAAAAGGAATATTTTTGTATTCAAATTGGGGCTCTGCACAATAATTACAGCATAGTTCAACACGCAGAAATCAGGATCAGGAAAATACAAAACTAATCCTTCACTCCTTGCAAGTTATCTATTCTGATAAGGTAAATAAAGCATTTTCTTCCTTTGTTCAATTTTCACGTAGAAAGAACTTGTAAACTGTAACTGATGCGGTCACATAATATTTTTGCAAACTTCAGCTTTTTCTAACTTTTGACTACAACTTAAGTTATTTTAACAAGAAATGGGTCCTTTTATAAAATACACATCAAAATACAACGTACTTTACACTGTTCTGTGAATCCTTTATTTTAAGAAGAGAACATGGAAATCAAAACAAAAAGTAATCTACTTATTTGCAAATTATCTGCAAAATATATGCTTTTCAGCGTTATTTATTATTACTATTGGAAAGATGCACCATATTTCTTTTTCAATTTAGCTAGTGGGAACTGCTAGCCACTGGATATTGCCACAACTTTGCCTTAAAGATTGAAGAATGCTTTATTATCAAGCTTCTTGTCCAAGTTTTATTTTGCTTACCACATTACTACAAAACTGTGTAAGTTGCACAAATATTTGATATAAAAAAGCAAATCTTTACTGGGAGGGACACCTTATTATTGCTTTGGAGTAATTCTTCTGTTACTGGAATCCTGACTTGACTTTGGGTGTCTAAAATTTGAGAAGGATTTTGCTATACAGAAGACAGTCAAAGAATGAATCTAGGAAGACAATCTGTCTTTAGAAAAACAAAGCAAAACAAATCATGGTGTATCTTGCTCACAATTTTAAAGGACCTTCACAGGCAACAAAAGTTTCCCATCCATCAAAACAAAATATATTAAAATTCAATAACTGGAAATTGAAAGCTAGAAAAAGCCAGGAGCTTTTAAAATTGTGGCTACCTTATTCAGGACTGGGGTTCGAACGTCATCACTGCCGACTTTTAATTAAGAATAATTATTTTCCTTTCAAAAAATTTCTACCCCAAGCAAGATGTAAACTAAAGACAGTATGCATCATGCTATGTGTGCCAAGCAGGTCTACAATGTAGCACTGTTTCTCCTATAAGAACAACAGCATAATTTTCTATTCGGCATAATTATAGAACAGCTGATCAAATGTATACCAAAAACATTAAATATGCAACATATACCTGTGATAAAATGATTTTAATGCACCATGAAATATCCAGAGAATGATAATTTCTAATCATGTTTTTTTTTTTCCTGATCAATAAATGCCCAAGTAATTGAAAACTAGAGATTATAGTTTAGAATGGAAGGAATTCTCAATGCTGAGCATTAGCAGCACAATGACTAAAAACCAGTTTATTATAAACGTGCATAATAACAAAGCAGGAACTTTAATCAGAACCTTTCTCCCTTAATAACCTGAACATATCTTTCATTGTTACTCTCTCAGGAATCATCCCACCTCTCATTTTGCAAGGGTTTTTGAATAAATGTGAAGGCCTAAAGCAATGACATTTTTAGGGGAACAGGCTGTATGCTTAAAATATATCAGCTCACAGTGCAGTAGCACCACAAGATAAGCACTTTCCAAATGCAAAAGAAAGATGTTCCTGCCATTTCCTACATAATTAAACAGTATGCATCACATGAAGAATGAGGGAGAAAAATAATAAAAATAGGCACTGTATCATATATGAATTCCCTTTTAAGAAAACTGACAAAAACAATATGGTGTGCAATGGAAAACTCAAAGACTGCTGTAATTCTGCCTTTATTAGTATTTTTTTAAAATCTTAACTGGCCTCCTCATGTTTTTATATGGTTAAATATGATGCTCCTTGCAGAATATTTTCACCATTCACTGAACTGGATAGTTCATTTATGCCCTCCAACATGCAGCCCAGGCCTTACTCAGTGAATGTTGTATCTTTTTGCATTTTAGGTTCAGTTTCCCAATTGGCTTTTCTGTCTACTTTTCATGCCTAAATCTGTGAAGTAATTTAGCAATATAGTTCCTACTAACTATAATAAAATGCAAGTGTTAAAAGGAACAGTTCATGAACATACATTAGTTCGCTATTAGCATAACATACTACTGTTAATTTTAAAAGTCATTTAGTGTTCTAGATAGATATATAATTGTGTATAAGGCCAAATCGTACCTCACAGACCTGATTTCCTTCTGCAATGAGATGATTGGCCAAGTGGGTAGAGCTGATATTGGATGTTACATATCTTCACTTTATTAAGGCCTATGACATGGTCTCACATGGTATCCGTATAGCTAAAATGATGAAACACAGACCGTATATGTGCGTAACATGGTGGGTGCAAAATTAGCTGGACTATTGGGCTCAAAGTGTGGTGATCAGCAGTACAAAGTCCAACTGGTAGCCCCTTACAACAGTAGTCCCACAGATGTTGATACTGGGGCTGACACTTCTGAGTGCCTTTATTAACCATCTAGATGATGGGATAGCCAAGAAGTTTATATATTATATGAAATTTGGGAAAGATATGAGCTGGTAGTGAGCAGTGGGCCCTTACTGCAAAAAGGCCAACTGTATCCTGGCCTGTATTAGCAAGAGTGTAGTCACCAGGACAAGAGAAGCAGTTATTGCCCTCTATGTGGCTCTTGTGAGATCCTGTCTGGAGTAGTGTGTCCAATTTCGGGCTCTCCAGTTCAAGGATGACAYTGACAAGCTGGAGTAAGTCCAGCTGACAGCCACCAAGATGGTCAGGGGGCTGGATGCCACGAAGTAAGAGATGTGACAGAACTGAGTTTGCTCTGCCATAAGAAAGGAAGGCCTGAGGGGAATCTTGTTGCTGTCTAGACCTACCTAATGGGAGACTGTTAAAAAAATGGAGACACACTCTTCTCAGAAATGCACAGTGGAAGGATAAGAGGCACTAGGCAAAAGCTGACAYGCAGTAAATTCTGACTTGATGGTCAGGAAAAAAATTACCAAGAGAGTGGTCAGACATTGAAATAGATACCCAGAGGTGTTGTGATGTTGTGGAATCTCCATCATTCTGATTTGAGCAGGAGGCTGGATGAAACGACCTCCAGAGATCTCTGGAGATCCCCTTCAATCTACATGATTCTATAATTCYATAAAACACAAATATCTCTACTAAGTAACTGAGAGCAGGAGGTGACTGGAAAGTGTTACAGATGCTTAGTTTCAGGRTTTGACTAGTATTTTTCAGGAGGTGCTCAAAATCATTTTTTTACACTTTTTTTTTTAACCTCAGTTTTATGGTCCGCTAAAACATGTCTTGTATAACTCATTTCATTATTAAAGCTTTGCAACTAAAAAAATATATGGTTACACAAGCTTGGATCTAATACTCATAGTTCCTTCAGAAATTATTTCTATATTTTCAATATTTTCAATAAAAGAAAGTAAAGAAAATATAAGATAGAAGGAAAATATAAAGATAATATAAAATATTTTCAATATTTTTCTATATTTTCTGCCTCATTTTGCATTTGTGAACACAATCAACATAATTCCACGAAAAATAAATTATTGCATTAATAAAGAGCATAACTTTGAAAGACTTGCTGACAGTTACAGGCAAATCAATATGAAGGATGTCAATTCCTTTGAAATTCAGTTATTGCCTAACTAAAGAAATTCATCTCATTATGTTTTGCAGTTTTACAAATACATTAAGTCAGTGATTTCACAATCCAAGCAGGAACTCATACATCGGGCTACAAACAGTTCATTACAAAGACTTCATCAGAAGTGAAAATTAGAACATATCTCCCAGTTCATTTTGGTGTTCCAATCAGCAAGAAACAATCAAAATTCCCCCAAATTTCAGTGATAGACTAAAGGCAAAAGATAAAGAGAAGTGAGACCAATTCAATCCATACTATTAGTTTTAAGTAACTTTTAATTGTGTTGAAATGTGACTAGAGAAGTGTGAATTTAAGCTAACGAAAAAATTAACTAAAATGTTGCACATTCAGAACTTTCTTTATACACATGCTATTAGTTCTTCATTCTTCCTTATTTCCCTTTTATCACCTTAGAAGCAAAAGCATACATTTTCTGTTTCTTAAATCAGCTTCCAAATTGTAATGGTATTTTCAAATTCTACTTTTACATTTTCTTCTACTGCAAAGTTTCACACTTAAAAATATTCATCTGTACTAAAGAAAAACATAGGATAACATCAACATCTTCAATGTTGAGTATGTCTCAAGCTGTAACTTGTAAATTAAGAAAAATCATGTTATATATGGACAAACAAAATCTTCTAATACAATAAAATGCCAGAAGACATTAAAATTGAAATATTTTTAAATGTGTAATCCTCAGCCAGGTTTCTGTACTTCTAGATTACTTCAGATGGTTTTAAAAAATCTACCTGATAAAATGGACTAGCTAAAAATTTTGCCTTATGTGAATAGAAAGAACAATTTGAAGTCTAAGTAACTCACTTATATTGAAAGAATTTTTGTTTAAAATAAATATTTAATATATCACAGTAAATAAAAGTTTAAAATCTCTTTATAATTTTAGCTCYCTATGCTGAAAACACCTTTAATCATATGAATAAATCCACTGCAATCTTGAGGATTATTTGACGCTGATGGGATCACGACAGAGGAAAAAAGCCTCATGGATGACAGCAGTTCTGCTTTGTTTCAATCACTGATTTATTAGATTAGAGAAATATGGGTTATAGTTAATAATGTTAAGATGATTTCCAGTATGTTTTAATAAACTACTACATAAACTCCATCAAAATCAGAAATTTGCTATACAAGAATCAGAAGCTATTTCCAATTTCCTTGTAGTCTGGAAAGACATATGTTATCTATCACCCCAATCTTTTAGCTTCCTAAGAAAAGCCATCTCATTACCAACGTTTGAAGTGAGGAAGTAGGGAAATAAAAATTATATATATATTTAAACATTTTTGACTGTCATTCTCTTACACAGTTCATACAAGCCATTCTAAACTACAATGATAGTTAAAAAAAGCACTTACCATTATTCATTTATTCTAAAGCTGTAATAGCCCAATTTCTCAAATTTAATTGTGCAAAGACTCAACTTGTTTTCAAAATATCAAACTGCTTCTAGAGAAATCAARTGATTCTAATCAAGAGATGCAAATTATTTAAATTGTCTTGATTTAAACCACTTCTCCCTGCTATCATCTTCCAAAAGGTCAAAAGAATAAAGCAGCAGCAGAATGAAGCAGGAACTTGTTTTTTTTTTTTAACTCATCAGAAAGATATTCCCTATTCTGATGCAGTTCCAATTATTGAACTGATCTATATTCTCCAGGAAACCCAGATCTCTCTCAAAACGTCCATCTTGTTCATGTTGCAAGATCTTGGAATCAGACAAAAGTGTTCTTTGAGGTTACTCTAATCGCTCCAATTAAAATTTCTAAATCCTTCTTTGAGCTTGGAGCAGAAAAGGGTAAGAATTTTAACACRTGCACGGAAACAGAACTTCTTTGCAAAGCTTGTCACAGCTGATTAGAATCTGCTCAGATAAGGCAAACAGCCCTTCTCTTCTGGGCAATTTATAACAGCCACACCACCCTTCAGCAGTCCTCCGATGTCTACGCCGCACATCTTACCTGGTTCACTGAGCTCTGTGCTGCTGCTGTTAAATTGTCATGCTATCAATTAGCTAATTTAAAGCTAGGTCAAGTATATCTGTATTACAGGCTAATGAATCTGCCGCCTGTTTTGACAGAAACATAGCCAAAGTGGAGWCGTAACTATGAGCACTTATGGAATTTTGGCATTTCTTCCTATAATAAAGTGAGGACTTTTTGCTTCCAAACAGCTACAAATTAAGATCAGGTTACTGTCCTGTAATAAGACCATTCTAGATAACAGCGTTTTTACTGTAACACAATTCATAAATGGGAATTTGTGGGGTTGTCATTTCAACAAMTACTGAAAACGAAAAAGATTAATTGCTTTCACTGCCATAACCTCTTTTCTGAAAGTTCAGCTTCAATGTGTGCCCCATGAATGCTCCATTTCAGTGACTGCTAGAAATATAAAAACCACCCTGCGTTCTTTAAGCACTACATTCCTTATTCCTCCGTTCACAGTTTTGCATTTGTCTGAATTAAAATGCACACCGTTTGACTGGGCCCAATTAGTAAAAAATTTCAAAATATCATTCAACTAAAACTGTAACTTACTACTGAACATCAGTTTTTCTGAAACAAAACGCAAAGCTAATGCTGATAATTCTTTCCTTGTTCCACACCACTGTATCATACAACTCTTGAATCTAGAACTGACTCCTGAAGACACCTTCTAGAAATACAGCCCCCCCTCTTTCTCCAAATTTAAAGGCGAGGTCGAGCCATCTGTTTTGTACCTGGATTGACAGTTCAGATCTCTCTCCTACATTTACATCTAATTTGGGTCTATTACATCAAATGGCTGTTTCCTCCTTTATGAGGAAGGATGCTGCCTTTCTCACTACTGCACTAACACCTCAATGATAACCTTGCCCCACTTTCAATACCTCCTTAGCTTGAAAGTTCGAATCTGCCACTCTCATTTCCCAGGAGAATGTCTTACCTACATGATCACAGTTTAATGTAAAAAGACGTTTACACCTCTTTTGCTGAAGATATTAATAATAGCCATGCACACCCTGTCACAAGTCACCTGCAGGACTTGCATATCCTTACATATAAATACGTGGTAGAGCTTTTCTGAAGGAAGAAGAACTATCACTATGAGTAACTTTTGTTGCATCTTTTTAGMAAAAAGTCAAGGGTCAGAGCCATGTAAATTATCAGGTCTCTGAATAATGTTATCAAGCCATTGTGAGGTTACTAGCTTCATCAGAGTCTGATAAGCACTTTGGCCAGCTAAAAGAGAAGGACCCATTTGGGAACGTCCTCTCACATATCCTCCTTACCTCTTAGGATTTGAGACATTATCAATGGCGTCCCTTATCTGAGCAGAAGAAATGCAGCGGTATGTCAGTATGTTCTGGACAACACTGTTTGTATTGTGCTGCTGTGAACAAAGGTCTTTTTGGCTTGTAATGTATGAGAAAGGCTAATGAGAAGAAATTTGATCAGTTATTATCCACAGACAAACAGATCATCATCTAATCACTGTTGTAAAGTCTCTGCTGACTTCCCTTTTGGAGGAGGAGTAGAACAGGAAAACACTAGGAAAGTTTAATATATCTGACGATAACATACACTCAGTAGCTTTTTTTTCCCCTGGGTAAAACCAACAGAAATAGTTTTGGTTTTATCTTTTCCTTTAGAGAGACGGGAAACCTCTACCTACCTCTTTACTGATACTGTTAACCTCTTCACTGATTGTGACAYTAGAAGTATATGATCTTAGTTCTCTCTTCAGATAAATATTACTAAACGTAGATGTTAATGAAGAGTTGAAAGAAGAAAGGATAACCAAGTCAGTGTAGTGAAGCTGTACTGTCGTTGTGAAATATAGTTTGACCACTGTACTCTAAGTCTCTAGAACAGCAGATGTGGATGTAATCATGTAATGTTTCTTCATAAGCTGTAGTGTGTAGCACTGCTCTGTGTAGCAGAGAAAAACATATTTACACAGAATGCATTTAGCCTTTTTGGGGGGATGTGGGAGTCAAAAAAGATACAGCAAACTTTTATTTTTATGTGCTGTCACTGCCATCATGAATAATTCTGTAACAGGTGAGTTTTGAGTTTTGAACAATGAGGCTGCAGTTAACAGTTGGTCTTTATGTCTTCCTGACATGCATGGCATAAGCTTTCATGCAWAACTCCACCTTGATCAGAATAAGGGACCTGAACTAGTACAATCACATTAACAGCAGGAGCTTCAGAAACCAATTAATTCACACAATTTTCAAGGGCAAACTGCTGGTCCCTGCACCTGCACAGTATGAGAAACTATCTGATGGTCTTGACTCTCAGCATCACCCTTTGAATTACGGGTAGGCTTCAAATTTGAAAAATAGAGGAATATTTTTGTGCTTCCTCATGTAGATATTTAGTATTATTCTCTGCAAGCACTTTTACCAAAAGTAAAACCATGCTTTTAAGTCAGAGGCAGTGCTAGCGGATTCTGAAATTTCAGAACTTCAGCTAAGATAGTCCAAACTGCTACTGAAGGTTTGCTCGGGTTTTCTAATGTGTTAGAAAATGAAGTATAAGTGCTGATCTCTGAGCAAGTGCAGATCCCTTTGAAACGCCAGTGCTTACTTTAATAGCAGTATTTAGAGAACAGTCTAGTATTCCTTTACAGATACTGGAAATGCTAGATAGAGAACTATAAAGAAAGTAGRTGGCTTTCTTCTATACCTAAAACTGCATAGTTAGTATTTGCGGTAGCAGCAGGCTAAAATGATCTAAAAATGTGGAAATACAGATAAATATATAACAGAAAACGAGCTGAGGAATGTAATGCAGATACACCTAAGAGGATTTGCACTGACCAAACTTAAGAATAGGAGACTGATAGCAACACTGAACCATCTCCTGCAGAGCAACTTGGTGTCCAAGTTTTCTTCAAGTTTACTAGCTCAAGCTAATAAACTTAACTTTTCTAGTTTACTAACTTTACACTAGGCTCAAATGCAGTCAGTTACGGTTCAGCAATATTCCTTGATTTGCTCCTGTCTCATGGAACCCAGCACACGACAGAGTATGATGCAGAGAAACCTGAGCGGCTCAGTTTATAGCGAGCTCAAGTACAGCAGGCTGGTGCCAATAATCCCTTCTAGATGTGACCCAATTCCATACGGAGATAGTTTGTCATCTCTGCACATGGCACCATGTTCCCAAGGCTGTGAGGTTGCTCAGCTTCAAGACTGGATTCCACACTACATCTATGGTCTGAGCTACAAATTACAGCAAGTTCTTCTCAATGCATTAGAACTGGGCTGGCAGCAAGCAGTAACCGGCTTTAAAATACATTAGATAAATTGCATTTGTGCTTTCAAAATCAGTAAGTTTCTCCAGGAAATCTTTTACTATAAAGGTTACAATTTAAATGATTGATGATATCCACATATGTGTGAATGAAACCAGAATTCTCATATCTCAAGATCTACGCATCAGTAGCAGAAGCAAAGGAAACCTCATTCCTAAAAAATTACACATCTCCTGCCAGTTTTTCATTCATGTTGCTGGACTTAAAGCAGAAACAAATGGAAGCCATTTGGGGCTCTTCCCAAAATAGATATAAGAATTGGAACAGAATTATCACTGGTTGCTAAATAAAGAAAAAAAAAAACTGTAGTGTAGGAACTCTGAAAATRTATTATCTTCACTCCAGACACTCAAGAGATTACTGCTCTAAAAAAATAAATCTGGCCTAAATCTGGCTCAGAAATGCAATGGCTTTCTTATATAAATGCCTGCAAGAGTACAAATACAGTGGGTCAGGCCATGGAAAACTTAAATAAGAGCCTTATTTTGCATTAAGAGCTTGCTGCAGACAGTCATCTCAAAAAAAAAAAAAAAAAAATTCTGTGATCTTGCTCCCCTTCCTTCTTAGAGAGAGGATTTGCATCTTGCATGTGTCACGTTCAAAAAAAAATATGAACCACAGAATAGGCATACAATGCACAAAACAAGTCACTAAATTCACATGCACATACTATATATGTATGCATTGCTATAAGGAGGGAGGGTTACTATTTTTGCAGTAGTGTCCCTTTAAGTAATCTTTTTTTTGGCTGTGCATCCAGGGCAGCTAATAGTTTTTTATCAAATACCCTTCACAGCAAGATGACTGTTTCCATGGAAACCACAGAGCAATCATCCATTACTCCTGCAAAGACTTCTCTAAGCTCTCTCCTAAATACAGGTAGCTCCTTTCTCTCAAACTAAAATAGAACAGAGGAATGAATTTTACAGTGTGATAATTCACTTCCAGAGCTTCATGTGGGGACTAAGAGAAAAATGGGACCTGAAACACAAACCCCTAAAACATCACACAAGGAGATCATAAAGAAGTTTTAACACAGGGACAAACTCTGCAAGCCTGCAATTTAAAACACAGCTTATAGAGAGGATGGGAAATTCTTTCCTTATAATTAAGCAACAGAGAGGGAGACAAGAGGGAGAACTAGAGATTAAGGCTGATGATTAACCCAGAGCTTGATCACTTACCTCTCTCAGCATGTTGTTTTCTTTTTCCTTCTGTTCCAGAAGGCTCTCTAAGTGGTGGACACGCATCTCTGCCTCAGCCAACCGTCTTGTTCGCTCATGATCTTCCTCAGTGGCTTTTGCYGACAGACCTTTACTCTGCAGCATCTCCAGCAGCTTTTTGATGGACTCATCACGTGCATTTAAGGTCTGTTTCTGCGTCTCAATACGCAATTCCATCTCTTCTAGGGTTTTACGTAGCAGAAAAAGTTCCTTGGCCTGGCGTTCATGCTCTGCATGAAGCCGTTGGAAGTTTTCCTCTGTGAGCTCTGCCACAAAAGGCTCGCTGGTTCTAGTGCTGCTGTCTTGCTGGAACAGCTGGTTCAGGTCCCGCTGGATCCGAAGCTCATCTTGGAGAGCCTGGATAGTCATCTGCATGTGCTAAAAGAATAAGCAAATACAATCAGATGATTCCCTGCACTAGAGAAAAAAGGAGAACACGAGCCACTTCAGCCCTCCGAGACTACCAACCAAAAGGAACCACAACATTGACCASCGTTCTTTTCTGAAAGCAGAAAATTTCTTCACGTTCCTTTTAGAGGAGGAATGGGGTTATTCTATAAAAAATTTCAAGTCTCTCCTTTTGTGCCTGGTAAAGTTCGTTTAACATTAGAAATCCCTTACTCAAGTTACTCTCCCACTTTCACTAGCCTGAGTAAGTCTCCATTTAAAAGAGGAAAATGTTGGTAGGCAAAATTTAAGTGTTTCAAATAACAGCCTATCTTTTAAAARAATGCTGTATGAGAAGTCCTAGACTGAAATTACTATCCTGATAAAGCAGAGGGACCCACGACTATTAGAATTTATGTAAAATCTAATAAAATGGAATCAGCCATGAGAACTCCAGGGGTCTTCAGTACTAATATTACTCAGAGTACAGATTTTCCAGTTGACCTAGAGAAGAGATTTTAGTATGTTAAGAAGAAACAGATGAACAACTGTAGAAAACTAGATATACTCTGATTAGGGAGAATGGTCACACTGTACAATTTTATGCATGAGGAACTYAGTAAAAAAACCAAACTACAGAAACTACAGCCTTATAGATAGGAACATGCAGTCAATCAAATGATCAGCAGTAATTTGTGCTTATGCAAGACAATAAACCCTGTCTAAMTGACTGTGAATACAGCATAATGAAATAGGAGAAGGACAGGTTTTCTGGAAAAAGAAATCCTCACATTATATTCAGATAAACATTATTTTCTTCTCTATAAGACAGGAAGATGAAGACAATAAGATATAAGTACAACRAATAAACATCTGATCAGCAGGGATGACATATCCACTGAGCTATATGCCTCTTGAGAGTGACAGACATGCTTAGAATTTAGTTGGAATGTGAATAGATCAGATAGACTGATCTCTGGGGATCTCTGGGGTCTACTTTTATATTACAAATATCAGTGTCTGCAATTTAGTTACTTCCACTATTCACTAGGACTGAAGCCTTAGTGAAGTCAGGCTTTTTTATCAGTCTCTTATCAAGCTTGATGGAGGAGACACACTGTTAAGGTCTATAATCTAAAGATGGTGACAATTTAATGTGTCTGACATAAATCTAAGTATTTAATTCCAATATAATATTCATAAAGAGAAGACATGTAAGAAGATTTGCGTTGAGGTCTTATTTCAAGACTATATTCATCTGAATTCCTACACAGAAGGCAACAGGCAGGAAATAGTACTTGCTACCTTACAAATATCTACCATTAAYCTGTTCTGGAAGTTTTAAGTTAGCTTGGTTGTATGGAATGATGCACAAAGGTARGTCAATCCCATTTTCATCACCTAGGTCACAACTCCTGGCCTAGCATTTCTCTTGCTTTTGCATTCTGGCCTAAGAATCACTTTTCAAAACTAAAGGGTGCTGCTTTGCAGTCAGCTCCTCTAAGTTTACACTGCCACTAAAAGGAGGAGTCCACCTCTCTGCCCTTCCTTAGGTGGCCGGCRTTGTCAGCTGGCTCAGCTGCCAGCTTCACCTGGCTGAAAACTAGCCCAGCCAAAAACAAACAAAGTCTTTGCGGCCAGATTTCTGATCCAGCTGACTGTGTCTCTACACCAATGCTAATACTGGCACAGGAGGGTTGGCAATATGCAGCCAAGGGCTCTGGGGGAGAAAGGAGGAGAGCTACCCTTTTCCGTATCAACATAAACTGAGATAAGCTTAAATTTATCRTGAAGCTACCTCTTTAAAGTACTCTAATTCTTTGTTATCTATTTTAATAACAAAATACTTGCCAGTTACTGATTCTGTTAATCTAAAACAGTAATTCAGATTATAGAATCTATGTGATAACTTTGCACAGGTATATTAGATGATGGGATAATTAATTTCTTCCTAAAGATACATTGCAATTATACAGTGAAGGGTGCTTATAAATTTAGGTTAGCATTAGCAATACAAGCAAACAAGTATCTCAAGAGAATCCATCTGTATCCAGGAAAAGATTTTAGCCATCGTTCTTTTTTTGGAAACATTTTCATTTTCATTTATTGTAATTTTTCCAAAGAACAGTCAAGGTAAGAATGTCAGACAACCTCCCCGCTGTAAAACTGAGGCACTACTGCAATCATGCCAGCGTGCAGATACACAGTCAAAGCTACTAAGATCTGTTCAAATCACGTATGTTGACTAAGCTGGAACCAGCTGCACCGGTGAAGAAGTTTGCCTTACTTCAACTCATACAACACCAAGAAAGTCAGCAGCATTACAGTAAGCACAGTAAGAGAGTCTCTTAAAACAAAAATAAATAATCTCTCTACAGATAACTTAGCGATTCCACACACGAGTTAATTCCGCTCGTGTCTGAGAATCCCGACTTATCCAGCCCAGCTGTGCGTTGTTCTTCCGGCACCACACTCGCACGCGCTTCCACCTGCCTCTCCACACGCTGCCACTTCAGCGCTTCCTTTCTCCCRGGCTGCTTCTCAACAACCACGCCATCGACTAAACGAAATGGCTTCCTGTACTTAGCGTCGTCCCAAAAATCAAACTTTGGTTATTTATAAACATAAACGGAACAAATCACCGCAACTGAATTCCTGCATTGGAATGGTTACCACTTGATCTGAGGCGAAGTCTCAGTTCAGGTTTCTTATGAAAACACTATTTCTCATAGCCCCACAGAAATTATTTCCCTCCAAATTACCCCCACAAAAAACCACATACGACCTCCAGGCCAAAGAACCAAAAACTATTATATGATTCAGAAAGCATGAATTTTCTTCCTAGAAGAAAATTCAATACCAGGGACAAAGAGCATTTATGGGAATCTGTCAGACTGTTAAGCAAGGACAAAGGAGTTACGTAATACTGAACAGAAACGGCCAGCAACCGCCCTGAATTCAGGTTCCCAGGAAAAACGAAGACGTGGGGGGAAAGCAATGGGTAGCACTGTGCTTATGAATTACTATCACTGCTCTCTAAACTGCTCAGCTGAAAAGAAGCAAATTTCATCATGTGCAAGGTAGCAGGAAAATAAGCCATCAAAAGTCATTCCACGCTTCTGACACTCACTCCTTTCCAATATCCAAGAGACCTGCAAAGTGTGGGTTTTTTCTCCGCTATCTAAGTAATTTTTACAATTTTTAGAATGATGGAAAAATGCCCTTTAAAAGTTAGCATCATAAATGAACTGATTTTTCAGTTGACATAGCTYTTCTTCCACATTGTTTCAAGTAAAACATTCATTTTATTTTTAAGTAGCAAGTACATCTTTGGAGCCATTTCTTAGACTTCACTTTAAAATCAGTAACTATCCCAGAAAGGTAATATACTTTTCAAATTCATGTGATATTAGCCACTGATGCTTAATCCTGTTTCTAGGACTCAACTAGAGACCTCACTCAAACTTGAAAAATACTGCTGAAATTGTCTTATCTAGAAGCAGACAAGCAAAAAAAAAAATAATACCATTAAGCTTGGTAACTTCTTAGACTGTTCTACAGATACCAGTAACCATTCTCTTAAATAGTTTAATACAGATAACGTAGTTAAATTAAAGCAATTATGCTCAATCTGTACTTTGGTTGAAGCTTATTGTTCTTATTGCAGACCTCTAGGAGGATTGTCTATTTTTTTCCAGTCATGTAAGTTGGTCTTTAAGCCTCACTACAAACCAAAACTACATCTGCGAATCACTAAGATATGTTTGTGAGTGAAGCTCCCTAATAAATGTTCTTCTGATCATGCCCAGTGTACTTCTGTCTTGACAATCTCCTCTAGGCCCACCTCAAATGCAGATCCTAAAAGACCCACGGTGCAGACCCAAGCTCTATCAAGTGTTCTTCTCCCCAGGTTACTTGCATAGGGCAMCTTAGTGTTTGTTAATGGGGCTCTACACAGACAGGCATTGCCTTTCACCTAGCAGCACAAAATTTACACTTTAAGTAGCAGAACATGGTTCAACTTCCTCCTCTGCCCCACAGGAATCAAATACACATTTCCCACACCTTGGCAGATCAGTTAATGGTAACAGTGAGTTTGCAAACCACAGTATGAATGCAACTGGTGATACAGAAGTTCCTTTAATAAGGGACATGAAAAAGTCCTGTTGCTGCACTCTGAGTGATACAACACACCAATTTCTATATTGGCAAGTTTGGGAAGCTTGCTACAGGCAGCTCTTTTCATCTCCCTGTTGAAGCTTTTTCCTTTTGCATGAAATATTTAAAGATTCAGTAGCTCTGACAAGAAATTCTAAAGAGAGCATGGCTTCATGTTGCAATGGGTAGTGAACAGAAGAACAGTGCTGTTCAGACCTGAACAGTTTTACTTCCAATTAATTTAATATTTGTAATCTCATCATTCCATAGGAAGTRGGAGACAAATTTGAACATACTCAGCCAGAAAAGAGAATTTAATTGATACCTTACCCCCTCCACCTGTATTCTAACCTACATTTGAGATCAAAAGGAGGCAATCATTGCTACCAATATGAATTTGAAGGAAAGGATTAAGTTGTGAYGTGCTTCTTAAAGAAAGGATTTACTTGCTCGTTTCTGCAAGGCAGAGCTTGCCATACCAAGCTAAGACTCCAATAGGCATGCAAGTGTCTGTTTTTAATTGTCTGACTTAGGCTATTCATATTGAGGACAYTGTCTTTGTAACTACCTTAATCAGACATGTAACTCTTCCCATATTTTATTCCAGAAATCCAAATGCCTAAATTAGTGCTGTAGCTCCAGCAATAGAGGCAACGCACCTAGGTCTTAAGCAGTTCTGYAGTTAAGTTCTCCTTAATCTCCTCCTGGATATAAATTCTAGGAAGCAGGTTAACCAGGGAAATTAATTTTTGGAATTAATTTAATTACTTTTTTGGAAAAAAAATCATTATAYTCAAGTGATGCCTTTTAACAGGCAGGAAAAAGAGAGACAAGATCTTACTCTTGACGCAGTGTTGCAAAAATGTGTCACAGTGAGGCAGGAAACATTTTTACATTCCACAAAACTCAAAGACTATAAAAAAAAGAAATAAATAAAAAATGCACACACTCCTCTTACACTGGCAGAACACTGAAGCCTCTCAAATTAATGAGAAAAAATACAGGCTAAGGGAAAGGAATGGCAGAAAAAAGGAGATCACACTAGAATCCTAGTGGAGTGCTGGAACAGAGCTTCAGTCTGTGAGATCCAGTTTAAAATTCCTATTCACCCTCTTCACAAATCCCAGCTGAGGCTTTAGTCACTAGGTTAAAGCCAGAGATCCACCCAATATATTCTTACAGGAGAGACAGAGATATTCTGCTCTGTTTAAGTACCTGAATATTCATTGGCTTAGGGACTTGAATCTACATCTCAAGCATCTGAATGCCATAAGCCAGCCCCACTCTCTAGTAACTACTGTATGTTCAGCAAAGGAGTTTCATCAGAAAGATATGAAATAGAATACCTACAGAAAAGCAGCATGGTGGCTGGTATATTCTCTTGAGAAGCTGCAGCACAGGCTGAAAGTCTTTGCTAAACTAGCCCAGATGCAACACGTGCATCTCCCACACTCCAGTGAGCATCCCTGACTAACTATTTCCTGCTCAAGGATTGAGCCCATCTCACTCTTTTCTAAGGCTTAATCATAAATTCCAGTCTAGAGAGAAGAAATTTTTTTCCTGCCAAAAGTTTTGCTGAAATAGGTAGATTCAATAACAGTATCTCCTAAAAATATTATTGACAAGCTTAGTTACTGAAAATACACTGAGTAGCTCTGTTAACTCACCATGCCAGTACATCCTGTACTGGATGACAACTTTATGATATACATCTATTTGGCAGTATTCTACAAGTCCGTTCAGCCATCAAGCTGTTCTTTGTGTAGAAAATGGTAAGGGCTTGGAAAGACATAGGACAGCTTTGCATTTGTTACAATTTGTCATATATTTCTGTATTCAGTGTTCAGGATACAATCTGGCAATAAAGGATAGAGACTGAGATTTAAYGTAATAACTGACCAAAAAGTAGATTTCTGAAGAGGACAGCTTATATGTCAAGGTAACCTATTTTAGTCAGCCAGCTACTTTTTCAGTTGGGAGGAAAAAAAAAAAAAAAAAGAATCTGAAATAGATGCACTTATCTCTCCTAAAAACATTGCCTTATTTTTGTCCTCAGACCATCTCCAAGGGACCTTGAATGTGTTTTTCTTGCCAGTGAAGCTGCATATACAATCATGACTTTTGCATTATGATGATTACTTCAGTGCTCTTCATGAAAAAAAAAAGTTTCAAACATTTCTAAGAGGATGAACTGCATTAATCTCAAATGCGATCACATGCCAACCGCTAGAATATCAGCTGGTCACTAAGGGCCAACAAAGTCACAAGGAAGGAAAATATTCTCTCTCAGTTGCAAAGAGTTAACAATTTGGCAATGTTTCTGGGAGATAGATTCTGCTGAACGCACAGTAGAAGCAAAGGCCTGGCTGTCTGAGGGAGTCCCTGCTGACATTCAGCTGCAGCCCACGCAAGGGAACTGAAAAAAGGGGCTAATGTCAGGTGTCCAGCAGAGTCGTGACGAAACAGAATTTGCTGATTCCAAAAACGCTTCATGCTCTCTGGGCTGATCAGGGGCTTCAAAATCTTACTTGAATGGAAATGAATGGGTGATTTTCATTGTGTTTAGCTTAATTGCAAATACAACTATGATTTTAATTGCATATAATTTATGAAAACTGCAGAAATTGACTTGTATTTTAAAACAACCACACACTGTATTATCTCTGAGACAGCAGAAGTGCAAGATGATAAAAAAAATGCTATAGAAGAGCTTAAGTTGTCAGTAATACTCTGTATGAGTCTAGTTCAGCTGACAAATGTAACTCATTTGGTTTAAGGGAATAGTATGCAGCAGCCCAACTTCCTCTCCTCTGCCTTTACAAAAAAACAAACGAGCAGGAATGAATTCAAATTCTAAAAGTAAAGCAGATCAGAAACAATTGAATAAACTTAGAGCCATAAAAGAACCAAAATTGCAATGCAAATCACCTTATAGCAAGCGTATGGGTATATGCATTAAAAAGGCTGCAAGGTAATATACAGAATGTTACTTATTCAGTGGCAAGGGTCCATATGCAAAATTTGACCTATGGTAAACATGAAGCAGTTTATTTTGGAAAGAAAATAGGCAAGCTATCTACATTTTCAATGAATAAAGAATGTATGTGAACAGTTACTATGGAATGCCTGATGCACTGCAGAATTATGACTTACTTTGAAGAAATTTGTGCAAATATCTGTGTGATAAGAATATAAATTCTGACTGAACATATGCAGATCTAGTGAAGTTCTGAAAATACCAGTTTAGTTATCAGTTTTTAAAACTACAAATATAATTCTGACTGTTCTCTGGCTGCCTAAGGTATGAATCAATTTGAGCTCTATGGCAGATATCTTGCCGCAGGTGGCAAGAATATACAAAGGAAAAAAATTTTCAAAGTCATCATTTAGCCCCAGCTACCATGCATCTACATTTCCAAAGGTGCATCTTGCTTAGTAGTTTAGCATGATTCAAAGAGCTTTTTTTCATGCAAGTCTTCCTAGCATCTACATTTCACATGCTTTGAGTCTCAGCAGGGTATGATTCTGAATTTCAGAAATTAAATTATTTTAAGGGCCCCTTACCTTTCTTGAGAACAGGTATCTCATTATTAGGACACATTTTAGAACTTCTCATGAAATCCTATGTTTTCCTGAGAAGTAACAGGAGAAAGATATCACAGATTATGTTTAAAAATATCTAGAATTCTGGCTGAGAATAAATGAGAACTCAGGCCTCACTTCTTAGGACAAATCTGTAAATTTTATTTCCTAGAGACTAATGTCTGTATCGTTACAATCCGGCTCTTGAATCACTGGGGAAAAGAAAAAGGGGAAAGCTTCTATGTTGACAATCTGCATGGGAAACGTTCCCTGCTACGTCCAGCTCTGAAAACCAAAGCGACTGTTTTCTATACAGGCCATCATAAGGCTTTGTATGAACCACATAAGATGGTAGAGATGGGTGAAAACTCCAATAGAAAGCTGTAATTGGAACTCATTAAAACAGACTCTTAAGTGGTAAACAGCAAATATTAAGATAGCAATGAGAACTCATAGCCACAGACAGTGGAAAGGAAAAGAGAGGCAGCTGCCTTTCAGTTAACTGGGGGGTGGCAGGGGAGTATGCCTGCCCCTGGGAGCACGAGGATCTTCATGTCATACATACGTACTCCTTCTGTGGGTATGTATTTTTAACTGGAGTGCACTAGGCAAACATATACGTAGAGACGATTTTGTGGGAGTATGTCTGATCACTAACAGAAACTCTTTCCCCTCAAATTCATGAGTGACCATGAGTCATTCAAGAACAAAATTCTAGCACTGTCTGCAGAGGGCTTGATAGTCAGAACAGGAGAAAGTGCCCTAGAAGTGCACAAGTGCTTATAGCTCATTGGGTAGGCAGATAAAAAAAATTACTGTGCTATGCTTTGGATGAGTTCAGCCCTGAAGCCACACTCTTCAAAGCTGAAATAATACCCAGAGTTGGAGCATAACCTCAGTGAAGTCTCCTTTTCTCAAATTCTGTAAGAAGCTCAGTATTCCAACTACACAGCATCAGACTACAAAATTAGAGGTGCAATCTCTGCAGAAATATATTATGTATTGTCCTGTAGGAACTAGATACATTCTTTCAGCATAATTAGTCTGCAGAACTGGCACTGAGTGATAGTGATTCGTGACAGCACAAACATAGTTACTGCCCCTTTAGGTGACAGAAGTGACCAACATCTACCTAGTATAATGAAAGCTTGAGAACATGGGATTTCTAAACTATGACAATCCATCAATATAGATGTAACACATCTCCCCAAAAGCTTAAAAGATTTCATGGATAAATATGGTATTACTCCTCGATGATGATTCTGACAAGCCATTGTACAAGGTTCTTGATCTATCCCTAGCAATAAAACATACAATGCAAGCTTTACACAAAATCTTATATAGTGGGGAACTSGTTGAAAAAGATCACTCCAATATAAAATGCAAACATTAATAAAATTTCCATTAAAACTTCTTTCTAGACATGCCAACATATTCACTGTTGCCACAGGGATAAACCATATAGAAGTATAAGGAGCCAGCAAAAAAAATAGTTGACATATATATATTTTTTTTTCCTGCAGCTGCTGAAAAGTGCTCACAGACAGCTGATAGACCAGCAAAATACACTTAAAAATGCTGAAAGTGCAGTAAGAAAACATGTTTGTTCCTCCAGTATCTGGGGGTGAGAAGGAAGAGGGACATGAGAAAGGTTTTCTTGGCCCCTGAGTGGAGAGCATGCATTTAGTGTTATCTAGATTTTTTCCTGCAAGCAACATCTTCATTGATTAATGCTTGGTTGACTAGAGCACTGCACATCTTACTTCATTCATAAATTTTTGGAGAAGATTGTTTTTGTCAACCTAGTTTTGTGCAAATTCTGTTCTCTGCTCTCATTAAGACCAATGATTTGGATCTGTGACTTCCAGCCACACTGGAAACAGTATACAGAGCAAGATGAAATCAAAGTTGCCAAGAGGAATAAGAGGGTGAATATATAGTAATACTTTTCCAGTGTACTCTCCCAGCGTTTGCAGCTGAGCAATTTCTTGATCCTAAGAAACCAGCTTTGTGACAAAACAGCAAAGAAAAACAAAACAAACCATACTTATATCTCTGCATTGCTCTTCACCTGGAAGAAGACTTGAGGAGAAGCAAGCTGCTCTTTCAGGCAGCTATATCAAGAAGATATCTTGACAGTACACAGATGTTTCCACAGCAGAGGAAAAGAATCAATTCATCCAACTTTAAAAATATACAAGTTATATCATTTAAACAAGAGGTCATTATCTTATGAATTACCTGTCCATCTAAAGAACAATATAATATGATCTACAGAATATAAACGAGCAACATCAACAAATTCCACACTGATTTTAACCTTGCTTTATTTCCTATTAAGCTGTCTATATTGGGTTAGCATTACACTATTCAAATATCAAGTTTTATATACATACATACATATATATATATATATACACACACACAAACCAGCTTGATTATTAGCTCTTTAGATGACAAAAAGACAGAGCCCTTGCACATACGCATTTCCACCTACTGCAGTAAAATAATTCATTACAAGTTCAGTCTCCTTTATCTGGCAAGCACAACTTCCTTTGTCATGGAACGATCCTCATACAAGAGGTTGATGTTTGTGTTGACTTTCTTTTACAGAAGACTGGTCTATATAAACCACCATGATACAGAGCTCTCAGAACTTGATCTTTAGCTGTTTTGCATGTGTGTACAACACAGTTTTTCATTAGATCCCAATTTCATTCACAGGATAGATTACTTCTAAATTGTATATATGGAATAGTATTTAAGGGCCAAATCAAGCTTTTGTGTCTCTTGTCCCATGAAAGAAGTTTGAAGTTAATATGGTACTGGAGGGAAGCAGGATCTTAAGCACTTAATGACCAATATTTTCAAATTAATAGCATGTGTGAGAAACACGATCCACTTCTTTAATAGATTAGCATCTCTTCTGCAAAACATACTCTTTTTAGTCACCTCTACTAGGGAGCTCAGCAAATATATCTTTCCATTAGCTGACGAAAGAAATCAATCCAAGATAAAAGGTGCTCTGCTAACAACCTTTGATCTTGTGTTCACTGTTTTCCAAGATATGAGCAGACATCAACACTAGACTTACAAAAGGAAAAAGATAGCTGACGATTGATAATGGAAGTTTAATATACAAAAAGTTGATGTATAAGAAAGCTCTTGAGTGCTTTATCCGCATCACCCTCCCCCTGCCCAACTTAAGCCTTCTTTTATACCAGCTGGTTTGAGGAGATTATTATGTAGATTTCAATCCACACATGCATGAATCCCACAAGAATGAGATCAAAATATTTTGAATAGCGGCATCCGCATGCATAAACCCTATTCCTCTCACATAATATGTAAAATATGGAGTAGCCCTGCTCTTTAAAAAAATTTTTTAATACTTCAAGCTGGTGATTGCTGAGCACTGAAAAACAATCACAAGATAGGCTCTGACACTGAATACAAAACAGTAGGTTTTCCAACTTCGGCTTGCCCATACACAGTAACAAATAGTAGGCAGCTTACTGCAAGTAAATACACTATTTTGTTCTTCCCGTCTGTCTGTAACAGAGCATAGTGGCACCTTTGGGCCACAGACAGCACTGGAAGATCTCATGATCAGCCTGCTGCTTACAGACTGCATATCAGGGACTATAGCAGTTAACTATTTTTTCCTAACTTGTGTCATTGGTGGTGGTTTAGGAAACACTTTCTCCAGATGATAAGAACAAAGAGTTCCCAAACTACATTAGATTAATAAAAAGCATTGCTTTCCAGGACTTAAGTCACTGATCAGATGAAATATTGAGCACCTAGYATTTGGCTGCGCACCTGAAGAAACTGAAAATTTGCTAGCCCTACCAGACTGAACTGTGATCCCTGGACAGAGACACAAGCAGTAACCTGGTAACACTAAAATTTAATATGTTTTTTTTCAGAGACTTTGTTTACCAAGAAATATACTGAATGACCAGATATGGCCAGAAACGTGAGCAGACTGTGTGAAGGACCTGAACCTGTCAAATCACAGAACAAACATGACATTTAGGATCTCCTCAACAGCATATGGCCACACTGCATTGAAAGTATGAGACACACAAATTTCTTGTCAATGGAGGCTTTGCACAATGACCAAAGACAGGGACAGAACCAGCAGCAAAGAGGAGCTGCTGCCTCCCAGCTGCTCTGCCAGTCTGTACAGTGGGCCAGGACCAGCATGGCAAAGCCTCATCAGGTGCTGAGCAGCTTACAACAATTTGGTGGGAATTCATCTTGTGGCCAAGGATGGATTGGGAAGCAGAGAGGGAGAAAAAGCATAGGGTATGACAGGCAGGAGAGGACAATGCACTCTGGGTTTAATTTTCATTGTCCTGGTCAAGTGGTGACCTTGCAAGGCAAAAGTCAACGTAGGGAGCTGACGTAAGAGTGCCAAGAATCTCTAGGCCCAACACATCATCCCACCGTTTAAGAAGATAGCACAGATTTGGCTACATCATAGTAGTACTTTCATTCTTGCTTTACTTGTTCATAGTGTCTCTAATACAAAGAATGCCTCCCTAACTGCTTTCTATCCTATACATAACTATACACATTWCATCCTCTCACATTTGCCATCTAATCAACAATTTGAGGAAAATAAAGCAAGTTTCCTGGAAAAGCATTTGCATGTGTTTTACTTGTTCTAAGCCACAATATAGAGCAATTGCAGACTTCCAAGCTCAACTGGCCCAAAATCCAAAATGCCTAAAGTGATACATGGAAACAAGAACATTGCCCAGGTACATCAGCCACCGTCAAGGACTAATTTGTGCACTGCTGTATATGCATATATGTATGCGTGCATGTATGTGTATACAAAAAACTCATTCACTGTCCCTTTTTGAAGGGGGATGTAGAAGCCTTTTTACAGTTATTGGTACACACCAGTCAGCCACAATGGAGCAATCCCTGCAAGGCTATTTTGCAAGATCATGGCTTGAAGTCCTCACAAGTATCACTTCTTGCCAAACAAATAAAAGTTAAGACATCTGTCCCTTCTGTCTTCATATTTTCCTTATTCTTTCAGAAATGCAAGGAGAAAGAAAATAGAATTCTGTATTTGCAACAGAATTTGCAATAAAAACAGTGTTATGTGAGACTTCACTAGGCCTTTTAAAACCTGTGGCTTTTTGATACTATACATCTTATCCTCTCAGCTGTATGTCATGAAATACTGGCTACACTAATAAAGAAAGGTACTTGAAAATGTCTATTCTGGGTATGTGAAGTCTCTTCTGTTGAATATAGTTTTGGGAAGTCAGACAGACCCAATGTGTTACTGAAATTTCAGGATAAATTTAGAATATGGCTACAGTAATCATTGCCCCTGTGAAARAACACATAGAAAACCTCTGATCTTAATGTTCTGGAATCTACCCTCCTGCTGAAATCACGGGAGCTAAAAGAGACCTTTACCAGCAGGACAGAATTCATCACATTACACTGAGTTCTAAAGGAGTTCTGCGATCCTTAAGAGGCAACACAACATCCCCCTGAGGGAGTTTAAGTGGTGAAAAGGAAAAAAAAAGGGGGGGGGGGGAAATGCACGAAAACGAAGTGGGATAGCTATGGAAATGAAGAGACCTAGCACAATCTACCAGAATAAGAAGCTTTAAAGTTACTGCAAGATGGACATTAATGCTAGGCACACATGCTGCCTTAGAAACACAGAGATTTTCATTATGAGAACCTTTAGTGAATTTTTGATTATGATGAAAATACTCATACTCAGAGTTTTGTTTCTGTTCAGAAGAGTGGTTCTTCCTCATAGACAATTTTCTGCTAGATATAAGAATTTTCAAAGCAAGAGGCAAAACCCTCTGGCAGTAGTGCTCAGTCCGCTAACACTCAAGCCATCAGGTGCAATTAAGCTGTGTTCTTAGTAAGCATCAGAAATATATCTGATCAGAATGTGAATCAGACAGAAGCTAAAATGGACTTCTGCAATAGGACTGAGAGCTAAAAGGACTTCTGTTTTAGAAAAGTTTTAATACTGTCTTGTCTTAATACTTGTCTCATCTGCTGGGTATAATCTAGGACCTAGGAAGAATTAATGAAGGGGCTCCCTCTTTTTAATCCACCCTACAGAAGATCTGTACATCTAGTCAACACAGAAACTCTGAACATACTATTAAGAAAAAAAAAATCCATAATTCTGAGCTTCATAATCCTTGCATTCCTTTTAGATTCTACCTRGCATTTATATATTTTTTTACTTATCAATAAAACACTTGCTCTCAGTTGGTAACAGTGCCTTGAGACACCCTTGCTGTGGAGATTGTCAGCAGATCATCCACAGATTTCAAGACTGAAATGAAGTGTCCTAAACTCTTGAAAAACCATATTCATTGCTTCCCTGAGCATATCCCCAAACCATCTAGTATTGCAGGGCAGATCTCAGACTTCCTCAGAGCACAGATGCAGTCCATGCCTTCCAAAAATTCCCACCGTTTTGAGAACTAGTACCATTAATGCAGCTGCAATGCATACATGTATGTTCCAATAGCTATTTCTGACTAATGAACACTGACCAGACACGTACTGAAGCTTTCAGGACTACTCGGTTTCAGTGTTCAGCAGGAAGGGAGGACAGGGTTTTGTTCTGTTTTGGTCTTTTTAGAAACTTCTGTATAAAACCACACTCTTCTTGGTGAGCAAGTATCAAAAAACCCCTTTGGTTTGCTTTCTGCTTTTTGTTACTGAAAGTAGACATAGATCTGTCATCTTACTCTGCCTCAAGCTAACTGATTTACATTTGTACCCCAGAACAAAACATTATAGATTGTGTAAATTACAACAAAATTGCAATACATAACAAAATTACGTATATAATAGTTAGCTTCAGTAACAAACTCCAACTCGCAGGAAAGCTGTGAACTAACCTGTATAGTCACAGGATTATTTCCTGATCAGTCTCTAGCTATTTCACATATCTAGGCACATGCAAAGCTGGATAGGTCTCTTTCCTGAGAAAGTACATCACGCTCCTCAGTTTTTGGAGCAGCAAGGCCCAACACTGTCTCAGAGGAGGCAGTGCTGATTTTGAAAAAATCTTAGCATTTTGGCTTCTAGGTAGAAGCACACAGAATCCGATTCTTAGAAAAGCTGAAGGTATACGCTATTTGTAAAGTAGAAATTCATCATGTTCCAAGAATCTGTTTCTAGCTGAACACACAAAAGATTTCTACAATTTTACTTTTCTAGTATTGATTCCAACTTATTTGATTATTCACAAAAAAGCACCTTTATGTTGGTACTTCAAACTTCATAGATTATGTAACTCAGTGATATCATTCTTTATAACTCATCTGCAAGTCTACCTCACAAAATAAAAGCCACTTTGAAAAGTCAGTATTCTACTGCAGGCATGCTTTTTGTCAGCAATTATTCTGTTTTTTGWTTTTACTTCTGAGAAAAACCTAGTTAATAAACCCTCATATCATGCAACACTCAAYAAATGTAACCATGACATGCCACTCCAAAATAAAACCCCATTATTTGGTTAGTTTTACAGTGAAAGGACAGAACAGCTCCTCTTGATTAATCTACTATGACTGATTCAAGAAAAGTCAGCATCAATTTTATCTAAAGAAAATGACTAATTTAAGTGATAACACTTGAAAAAAAAAATAACCAGTACTAAATGACTCCAGACTATTATGCAGAACGGATTGAGGGGGGAGCGGGGGAAATCTGTATTAAAAGAAATCAATAGTTGAATAARCTAAGACTGATTTATAACCTCAAACTGCAGCAACTGTCAGAAGAATAGAATAGGTAACAGAGGAATAAAATGATACAAATGTAACCTTTCCTCAACCAAGCTATCAAWAAATAAATAAATAAATAAAAATTAAAAAACCACTCCCCTTCCCCCCTAACTGGGGAATTGCTAAGCAAGTGATGCACTCATATTTCTACTTAGTCAAAAATCATGTGATATGACGTTACCACCATTACTGTCCTTGAACTTAGGTTATCAATCCTTTAGGTAGTAACTGTCATTTAAACTTACGGGCTTGGAAATCAACCGGCACAATGCGGTCTGCAACCTTAAATACAACCACAATAAAAATAGTGAATCAAACTATTACAGCAGAAAAGGAGTTAAAAGCTATAAAGAATGCAAATAGATAGGCTTTCACAAAGCCATTACAGTTATAATTCTCTACATGTCTGAATAGAATTTGTACAGACAAGTGATAACTTCTACTTATTAACTGATAAAGCAAACCTAGCTTTCAGCACAATAGTCCTTCAAGTTTTGCTGCTTTTGTATCATTTTTGAAGCTACATACAAGTAAATAAGAAGTGTTTTGAATCAATCTTGGTTATATACTATAAAAACTATATTTTTACCTAGTTTATGACTTTTAGAATTTAGCATTGTTTCACTGCATATTATAGTCTTTCCCATACCATGCTCACAGCTAAACCCTCACTATCCCATACCATGTTCACAGCTAAATCCTCACTATCCCATAAACATGTTTAACTCACAGAAGCTAGTGATATAAACTCACCTCATAATATCCTCTTCCTACCTGCAGCTACTGTTCACAACCTCGTACACCAAAACTGAGTGACATTACTCAGAGCAACATTTCTTAACTTGCTMTTAACCTGAGAATTACTGCTTCTGACTCTTCTCCCATAAAAAATGGGATTTTGACTCCAAAAGTTTACTCTTTTCTCAGCTACATCAGTTGATCTAATAAAAAGCTCTATTTTTCTACAGTCGTCTTGGTAATCACTTAATATCTCCTTGCCCGTTTTTCCCCCTCAAAAAAAAAAAAAAAAAAAGAAAAAGAAAAAAAAGATATTGAAACACAGAAGAGCAGAATATTTTTATTCTACCCCAAAAGGGACAGAGTTTTACTGCTGAAACATATACGTATCAGTAGCACAATTTTACGACAATCCCTTTAGCATCTATTTTAAAAGTAAATATGACAGTTTAAGCCTGTGACTAATACACGATTTCTTTCAGAGTTCTCTAGAAAAAAAATATTCCTTGAAACAAAGCTGTATATTAATAATATCATAATTAAGTCACGCTTAGACATAAGGGCACCTAGACATTAAACATACCTTAATTTTGCTAAAAACAGTCAGATAGCCTTACTGGAACACTTGATGATTTATTTTGAGAAAGAATTTAACCCTTGAAATGTATTTGCATCATTTTCCTTGTAACATAAGTATCTGTGACTCACTGTCGACATGGGCCAGTGGCATGATACATCAGTCTTCCTCTGCTTCTCAACACGAAGCTAGGCAATGATTCACTAGCACTTCACTCAGGCTGAGATTTGTGCACTTCTGTGCACACCAGTTTCTCAGGAGCCCTGCTTAGTCCCAGTTTAACACATCACACATCCACAGGAGGGTAAATAAGGTGATGCCACATCGTCTTTTCTCTACTACATAAAAGCAACTGTATTCATTCAGTCCAAACAAAAGCTTTGGCCACATGTCCTGTATCTATCTGGGCAGCATAGAAAACTTCAAAAAGGCAATCAAATTATAAAAAATAATGCTACATCAATATAAGCTTCTCTTTAGCACAGGTAAACTAAGGCATCAGGTATGTAGAGATACAACACCAGCAAAGCATGTGTCAGAGGTAGGTCTTCAACACACTACCTGGATACATTCAGGAGGGAGAAGTMGGGAAGAAGTATTTTGAGATTCAACTTTGGTGTAAACAGATTATAAGTGACTTATAAAAGACCAACATACAGAAATGGAAGAGAAACCTTAATGGTATTACATCATGTTTATTTACAACATTTATTTACTTTCAACCCAGCAAGTTTGCAGGGTGGCTTTTAGGTGATTGAACTGCTGCTCATTCCTCATTCCAAGACGGTAGCAGATTTAAGTAGTGTTTCAGCCCTTAGTAGACTTCTCTGAATATCCAAATGATAACAATGTACTCCCCAGAAGATTAATGGACCAGGTTGAAAGCTAGAAGAAACATCTTCCAATTAGCAGTAGTAACAAGAAAGGCTCCGCAGCTTGCAGCATGGTACTGGAGAACTCACCTACAGTAGACTCTGAGATTTCCTGAGAGCTGGTCACACAAACTATGAAAAGCATCTTTATAGAAGAATGAAAGACTACTGAAAATCCTAGAAGGACTGCCTACTGAACTTGGATGAAGCTAACAGGTCCATCTTCTTGAGATCTATTTTAAAATCATAGAGAAGAGTATTAACAAGAAGAAATCTGCCCAGAATCCCACAGAAAACCTTATCCTTTCACCTTGCCACTAGCTCATGTATGCTTTCCTATCATTCATAAGGAAGCATGGAAGGAGCCTCTGTGGAACTCTGAGGCAGCCCTGCTACAGTCTCAAGTAACTGCACCACAAGATGCACAGGTTCCACTTTTGACCAGATTTCCTGCACTCCAAGTTTGTGAAAGAGAAAACTGTTCTTAAAAGCAATGGTCAGGACATATGCATGAAGAGACAAGGTCCCAAATCCACAAGTACCTCAGTCATGCCCACACAGTTAAAATTGCATCAGCCACAACCTGCTTTTGCAACACCCTTGGGGCCTGCAGAAGAAACATACATTAGCTGGTCAGACACACAGAACAGAAGAAAATCTGAGATGATCCCAGAAACAGACCTGCTGCAGAACAGAAGAATCAATGTTCCTTCCTCTCCTAGATCTCAGAGAGGTTGATATTAAGCCATTTTGCAAAATGGAAAAATATCACGCAATAAAGGCATCCTGAATGCCTTAGTCATGATGAATGAACTGAAATGTCTCCCTATATAATTTGCTTGCTGGGAACATCAGCTATCCTGACTGCCAACCACTAGTTCCAATTCTATATATGTCAAAAACTAGTGCTATGAGAGGGAGAATTTGAATTTTCTTTGTTTACTAGAAATGTTTTACTTACGTTACTCATCACCTGGAAATGATGCTTATGATAGAGAGGAATCTGATACGTTTTTCAAACTCCTTGTATCTTAAGAACATTTATGAAAGAAGAGCATCTTTAGCAGACCAAACACCCCAAGTAATATGATCTGTCAAGGCAGAAGGCCAGCTTGTCTTTTCCTTTGACACCAATGAAATAGCACTGCAGTATTCTTTGTATAAACTGATTCTGGCTGCATGGAACTTCTATGGACTTATAGGAAAGGTCCATTAAAAGGCAGGGTGAGAAAGAAACTGCATGTTATACCTGTGACTCCCACTATCCAGCACACAGGAATCCAAGATAAAGGCATTTCAGCCAGACACGTGACTGACTAGAACTGATTACTGAACGGGGACAGAGATTGAGGCAAAACTAGTCATATGCATCTCAAAGCACACTCAAAACATGCCAATGAGGAAATGCAAACTGAGCAAGTGGCTAGGTTGTAACTGGTAGTCTGCATAAAGATCACCAGAAAATGGTATTCAGATACACTGTGATCTCTGCTCAACATTTAAGAAGTGAAAGTAGGAAACAAGAATGGCTTCTATATGCACACTAATATCTGCCCCATCTAAAACTGCCTCAATAGAGCAACCCTTCCGTATGGGTTTATATGTTAGGAGCTATCTCAGCAGGGGAATCATTCAGGAGTGATTTGAGTTGATCCAGCTGAAAGCAAGTATAAGAACAGGCTAGCCTTCATATATTTCACAATCCTACACATGATTATGCTAGAAGAGCAGGTTCCCCCTCCACCCTCAATATATCCCTTTTATTATATATCATCCTGATAGACTTGTACATCTAGCAAACTCCCTCTAATTTCAYCACCACAACAAAGTAATTCAAGGACAGGTATGAAAAAAGAAAATTTGCATGAATGCCAGGATTTAACAACACTGATCGACTCAAGGCCATATGGAAACAAGAATTTCCCACAGAGGAAAAAGCTGGTTCCAGCCCGGTCAGYTTGTCTGGTAAGGGACACAATTTAGAGTAAACGTGCAGAGTATCTCTCAGAGCACTATGAGGAGGGCAGAAGGCACATTTCTGCACAGACTTTGTTAGTAACTAGAGCTCACTAACCACTGACCACAGAAGATCCATGAATASTCTAAGCACATCTTATAGAGCCATCTCCTTCAGCCCAGGATGCAGAAGAACGATGTTTCTATAATTTAATAAGGTCATAAACTCAAGTAGGAAAACCCCATCATAGAACAATAAATCAAAGCTTTATCCTACARATTGGGGTTACAAAAGCCTGTAACATTACAGAACTGCCTCCATCTTAAAAAAAAAAAAGAAAAAAAAGCAAGAACACTTAGTGATCATAAGGAGCATGAAGTAGTAAAACTTTAGAATACTGAGTGTTCACATTCAGTAACTTTTCTGTCTAGGTACTTTCACAACTTATCTTGATTAAAATTAAATCAATGCAAGAAAAAGGAGYAAAGTTATTACATATAAAAAGTTTAACACTTTTGTTATGGTTTTATAAAGTCCAAAAATATTAGGAAAATAAAATCAGTTCATAAAGATTTATGCCTTCTAGACCACAATAATGCTATGCTTTTCACCAAAGATCAATAGTACCACATCTTTCAGTGCATCATCTCCTGCTTTTGTAAAGGTCTCTGTACTCCCTCAGGCTGCCTCATTTCCTTTTCTTTATATCTTTTTGGAACACCGGGCACCCTCTATGTAATGCAAAACAAACCAGCTCAGCAAAGGACATGTTTAAGCAACCTAACTCAGAACAGTTGAAAGAAAATAAAACAAAACAAACAAAAAAAATCATTCATTTACTAGAATACTGATCAGTAATGTTGGGATTTGTAGAAATTTATGTGCACTTAAATAAGGCAGYGCAAAAGGAAAGTCATAGAGGCTTCAATATGGAGAATCAATTTTTTAAAAARTAAATCATAAAAGATGTTTGCTTCCTTCAAATAACATTTTTAKGTTTCTTATTATGCATTACTATAATGTGTCTAAATCCTTACTTTCTCCCTCTCCTCACAAATTGTTTTCCAAGAGATGCTTTCATAGGGCAAGGTATCAAAATAAGCTATACACAGCTATTTACAATAGCTAGATAGGAGAGTYTATTTCATGTACTACCAGCTTTTTCAAAATCTGGTAGGAATGAAAGTGGTCTCAAGGTAGCTGCTTACTAATCAAAGGTGAATTTTCTCTGTGCCTAAACCTCAYATGGAACAAGTTATTTGGTAAGCAATGAGAAATTAAAAACAGATACAAAATACGGGTCCATCCTCAGAAGGAGCCCCATATGGCCTCCTGCTATGGCCACAACAGCAAAAACACTGCTTTTTGAAGTTCAGAGACACTTTGTACCCTCAGAAGCTATTCTATCCAATGAACGCAAATTTGTAACAGGATAGCTTAAATACAAACATGGTATTTGTTACTGCYGCCCCAGTCTCTATACTCTGGCTACTGCTTTTCCTATGCAACTCCTGTGTAAAATTTCTTCARTATTCATCTGGTTTTTATTTGCTTATATAACAAAATTCACATATATATGCAAATAAATTAAAAATAAAAAAAGATGAACAATATTGTTAGAGAATCTTTATTTCTGAGGAAATTATATTCCAAAGCAAGTTCCAATCCTTCCCCCTTAGACAGATGCATCTCAGCCTTTTTTTTTTTTTTTTTAGCTCAGTCAGAAATTGAACATCTTAATTTTTCCTAATCTCATCCATGAGGCAGGAAGYTTCATTTCTATAGGTTATATAGAGGAAATAGCAGTTAAAGAAATATGGAGTTTTCACCAACAGAAACGTCAATGACTTCATAGGAACCGACTCATAGGAACCGACTTAGTGTTACTGACTGAAGTCAAGCTGATTCTGTAAGATTATGTACTTGCCTGTCTGACTAAAGTTTTTGCTTCTTTTTTTCTCTTTTAAACTTACAGCTTCAATTCTAATCCCAGCACTCTAGTGCCAGGATTTCAGCAGCTGCATATTCCACACCTACAAACACAAAAAAGGAGATTATCACTTTCTTAGTATACAGTTGTTCTGAAGAGTCCTGTTACTGAGGCTGTCTTGCATTGTAGGTACTAGTTGAAGAACCTGCCACTCAGGTAGGTTCAGGTAGGAAAATGACTGTAGATGATTAGTTTGTTCMTGAATTAAAAGTGTCATTCACTGCAAAAGCACACAAACTCAGTAGAGACCACACGCCCTAAAGACTTCATTCAAAACCCATACAACTCAACACATCTCTATTTCTATTCTGTTGTCTAGCTAGTTTAGAAAGAAAAGAGTCAGCACAGGAAGGCTTTTTAATCACTTGCCCATTAGTAACTAATCTTTAACACATGATCAGTTTAACTTAACAGAGAAAAAGGAGTAACAGCCAAAAACTTTGTACACTTCATTTAATGTTTAGATCTGCATTAGCAATCAAAGTGTCACATCACTGATTAAACTATATAGTTTATTTTAAATCCACCTGGTTATTCTAACATCTGTAGAATTCATAATGTAGATCCATCATATAAAATACATAAATATTAAAACTTATATAAAAAATAAACAGTTCCTATTACCTACATGTCCATTAAATTTTTCTGTTCCTTTTACTACTGTCCACAAGCATGTCTCTTCTAATTTTCTGCCTAGTTAGTAGAGAAAAGGTGACCCAACAGGAAACATCAACTTTTAGGTTACTCAGTAGTATTTAGCAGTAAAAATAAGTAACAGTATGAACACTAAGAAGTGAAAATAATGCTTGTAGACCTCTGAAACCAGCRCTATGACCTAAGGGTGCATAATGAGTCCACCATCAACTAGTGCTATTATTTATCAAGACCTGAAGAGTACTTGGATTCATCTATATCTCTTAACACATGCTTTAAGTTTTTATAAAAATTTATGTACTTCACTGTACAAGCAGCATAGTGAATTTCCCTCAGAGAAATATATTCTGAAAGACAAAACATCTAAATAAAAAAAAAAAACTTCAGCATTTTTTGACAGTTTGGAATCAACTGCTGAAATAGGACACTTAATTTCAATTAAATGCCAGTCTACCCCATCAAACCATTCTCTTGACTATAATGAACAAGTACCCTTAGAAAAACCTCTGCTTTGACTATATAGTGGTTGGAAAAAAATCTTACTATTGCTTGGTGAATTAGCTAGTAAACACTTATGTAGCAGATCAAAACTCACACATTTACTTTTCTGCAGCTTTGAGAATAAATTCTGAGAATATTTTATAATTTATATTTTTTTATATATAAATCCACAAAATTGCCTCAGATTGATATCCTTACAGGTATTTGAAGGATATTCCAAATATATTAGAGCAGAGAGTATCTTTTCAGCTACAAATTTTTAAACAATATTTTGAATGCTGCAACATGTTTACTAAATCTGAAAATATCACTTAAGAGCTCATACATAACTGAGGATATTAAACAAGAAAATTCATGTTTTCTGTACATCTAAGACTTTAAAATTATATTGCAACAATATAAATTTAAGATCCAAAGCAATATTCTCTTGCATACTATTTACTTTCAAGACAGAATTTACTAGAGTTTTTTTTTAATTTCACAGGTCCCTCTRAATTCAAACCACAAAGCTGCCCAGCCTAGCTAAACATAAATGTAAAAACATCTCATGTATAAACTGTTCAAAATGAAAGGAATTCCTCTACAATAAGGTCACTGTTATTCTAGARTATAGCATCCACATCACCAGGTACTGCAGAGCAGTTTCTCACTACAGATATGCCAGTTATTCTCCAATTCCATAGAAAAGGCTTAAACTTGCTCACCTACAGACTGATCTATTTGCTGCTAACAAAGTAAGCATTCTACCGATGGTTACAATTAATTAACTGATTAGATTCTGCAACTGATCCTAAAATCTTTCACTGTTTCTATATGGGTTCAATAAAAYTGTGAATGGCATGAGAAAGGTGAATAGAGAATCACAGAATCAGTAAGGTTGGAAGGGACCTCTGGAGATCATCTAGTCCAACCTCCCTGCTCAAGCAGGGTCACSTASAGCATGKYAGACAGGGTTGCRWCSAGGCGGGCCTTGAAGATCTCCAGAGAAGGAGACTCCACAACCTCTCTGGGCAACCTGTGCCAGTGCTCCGTCACTCTCACAGGGAAGAAATTCCCCCTCACCTTCAAGCGGAACTTCCTGTGCTTCAATTTCTGCCCATTGCCTCTTGTCCTGTCACACGGGACAACTGAAAAGAGTTTGTCCCTGTCCCCTTGACACCCTCCCTTCAGGTACTTGTACACATTGGTAAGCTCCCCCCTCAGGCTTCTCTTCCCCAGGCTAAACAGGACCAGCTCTCCCAGCCGTTCCTCATAGGAGAAACGCTCCAGCCTTCTGATAATCTTTGTAGCCCTACACCAGACCCTCTCCAGTAGCTCCATGTCTCTCTTGTACTGGGGAGCCCAGAACTGGGCACAGTACTCCAGATGAGGCCTCCCCAGGGCTGAGTAGAGGGGCAGGATCACCTCCCTCCACCTGCTGGCAACACTCTTCCCAATGCACGCAAGGAGACCACTGGCCTTCTTGGCCACAAGGACACACTGCTGGCTCCTGGTCAGCTTGTCATCCACCAGCACTCCCAGGTCCTTCTCTGCAGAGCTGCTCTCCAGCAGGTCAGCCCCCAGCCTGCACTGCTACCGAGGGTTATTTTATCTAGGGAAAAATAACTTGCCCTTGTTGAACCTCAAGATGTTCCTCTCCACCCAGCTCTACAGCCTGTCCAGGTCTCTCTGAATGGCAGCACAGCCCTCAGCTTTATCAGCCACTCCTCCCAGCTTGGTAGCATCAGCAGACTTGCTGAGGAGGCACTCTGTCCCCTCATCCAGGTCAYTGATGAAGAAGTTGARCAGGATGGGACCCAGTACTGAGCCCTGGAGGTCTCCACTAGCCACAGGCCTCCAACTAGACTCTGCACCACTGATGACGGCACTCTGAGCTCTGCCATTCAGGCAGTTCTCAAAYCACCTCACTGTCCACTTGTCTAACCCATACATCTAGGAGGATGTTATGGGAGACAGTGYCAAAAGCCTTGCTGAAGTCAAGGTACACAAYRTCCACTGCTCTCCCCTCAYCTACCCAGCCAGTCACRCCATCACAGAAGGCTATCAGATTGGTTAAGCAGGATTTCCCCGTGGTGAATCCATGCTGGCTACTCCTGATCACYTTCTTTTCCTCCATATGCCTGGAGATGACCTCCAGAATGAGCTCTTCCATCACCTTTCCAGGGATGGAGGTGAGGCTGASKGGCCTATAGTTGCCTGGGTCCTCCTTCTTGMCCTTTCTGAAGACTGGAGTGACATTGGCTTTCTTCCAGTCCTCCAGCACCTCTCCAGTTCTCCAGGACCTTTCAAAAATGATGGAGAGCGGCCTGGCAACAACAWCCRCCAGSTCCCTGAGTACCCRTGGGTGYATCCCATCMGSRYCCMTGGATTTGTGGATGTCAAGCTTGCCCAGAAGGTCTCTAATCCTATCCTCCTCAACCAAAGGAGTCTTCCTTTCTCCAGACYTTCTCCCTTACATCCRGGCTCTGGGATTCTTGAGGGCTGCCCTTAGCAGTGAAGACTGAAGCAAAGAAGGCATTCAGTAATTCTGCCTTCTCTGTATCCCTTGTCACCAGGCCCCCTCCCCATTCAGTAGYAGRCCCACATTTTCCCTAGTCCTCCTCTTGCTMCTGATGTATTTGAGGAAGCCCYTCCTGTTGTCCTTAACATCCCTTGCCAGACTCAATTCCAAAYAGGCCTTACCCTTCCTTGCAGCATCTCTACATACKCTTACAGYATTCCTATAATCCCCCCAAKTAGCCTGTCCCCTCTTCCACATTCTGTGGAAGAGTTACTCCTTTGCTTTAGAAKGATACAAGAAAACAATGTAAATTTTTTAGCTAGTATGTTTCAAGAAACCSAAACTGTGATACACATTGTCACAAGATGATAGAAGAAATTTACACAAGCTCCTTAATGACAACCAGTAACAGCAACACCTATCTGAACACAAGATAAAGAAAATGAAAACTAATCTTTCATTTTACAAATGGGTAAAATATATAAAAATTTCCACCTATTGCTGGCATAACTCAAGATAGAACTTTAAGAATAATAAGCTATGTGAATATAAAGAAAACGAGAATTTCTAAGATAAAATAAATTCCAATATATAATCTAATTATCTCAGATACTATCCAAGTCAAAAAATGTTTTAACTTCCTAATGAATTGTCTAAACGTTAGATGATCCTCCATATTAGAGGAAAAGACTAACTATGACAAGGGTTAAATGCATTTACTTGACAGCCTTCTCTTCTCCAGGCTGAAGAGAACTGGTTCTTTCAGCCTCTCTTCATATGCCATATGCTCCAGTTCYCTAATCATTTTTGTGGCCTGTTGGACTCACTCCATAATGTCAAGGTCCTTCCTATACTGCAAAGCCCCAAACTGGACACAGTACACGAGATGTTGTCTCAGAAGTGCTGAATAGAAGGAATGCTTATTCCCCTTGATTTTGATGGCTATACTCTTGCTAATCCAAAACAGYGTACAGCTGGCCTTCTTCATCACAAGGGCACACTACTGATCCATGCTTRCTTTCTGGACCACCAGGTCCCTTAYTGGAAAGCCATTTTGTCAACCTCAGTCTGCCTGGATAGATGCAGTTTTCCCATCCCATGCACAGGATGTTGTACCTGCCTTCACGGAACTTCACGAGGTTCCTGTCAGCCCATTTTTCCAGGTCCCTCCAAACAGCACTCCTGCCCTCAGGCATACCAGCTGCCCCCCTCTGTTTGGTTACCTCTGCACACTCTGAAAGTGCACTCTGTGCTATCATCTAGATCATTACTATAGACACTGAACAATAATGACCCCCAGCACTGCCCAACATAGAATTCTGTTAGCAACCAGACACCAGCTGGATTTTGTACTGCTCATCAGCACCCCTTGAGGCTGGCAGTCCACCCATATAGCACACTTATCCGATCCATATTTCACTAGTTTGGCAATAAGGATACTAAGGAAGAATGTGTCAAAAGCCTTGCTCAAATCCAGGTAAACAACACTCACTGCATTCCCTTGATCTGCTGGGCCAGTTGTCTCAACACAGAAGGCAATCAGGTTGGTCAGGCATGATTTGTCCTTGGCAAAGCCACGCAGGCTGCTCCCAGTCACTTTCTTGTCCTTCATGTTCTTGTAGCTAGCTTCCAGAAGGATCTGCTCTCTAACCTTTCCAGGAATTGAGATTAAGCTAACTCACCTATAGTTCCCTATATCCTCTTTCTTCCCCTTGCTTGAAAACAAACCATGACATTTGCTTTTTTCCAGTTATCAGAAAGTTCCCACTATCCTCCTCATTCATTTGCAAGTGCTAAAAAGGTGATAGCAAGGTAAAATACAGTTGGATAGGCTAGAGGTAAGTAAACAGGATATGTCTTTAAGAAGTGATATAAGCTATGATATGCCATATAGCTCTTAATTTAAAATACCAGAATTTTAAAGGATCCCGAGTAAGATAAAAGRGAAGCCAACACATGCATACACAATACATCCACTTAGAGATAAGTGAATCTCTCTTCTGCTTTGAATGATAGCCCACATATACATTTGCACTGGGCAAACAAGCATTGATGTYAAACTATCCACCAGCACGTACGAGTCTTATGTGGCACTGACCCTTTCATGTGGAACAACACACACCAGATAAAACATTCTTAAGTCTTGACAGATAGACAGATGACTTAAATGTAATATCAGATGCACAGGTTCTAATATTGATTCTCTCCCCTCTCTGGGGACAGGAATTCTGCATTTTATATGTTAACATAAATGTGGTGGCAGTGGTGTCTACGTCTAACACCAGATAGCTCTGAATACACAGAGTGAATATTCAAGCAGAAATGATACACATGCTGGGCTCTACAGAAGACTACAGATCTCACGTTACTGACATATGGTCCTAAGGTCATTGGGAAACAAACAGCAAGGTTATACAAAGGGAAAAAAAAATAGTACTCAGTCAACAGTTGCCCCTTTTAGAAAAATCATCCTATAAGGTATCTGCAGCAGCATCCCCTTCAAGGTATGGTAGGCAAGTCAGCACTCCCAGAAAAGACATATGGTGCTACAGAGAGGCTGAAGGGACTTTGAACTGATGAGTGGTAATCAGAGCAACTAATAATTACWTATAATGTCTCAGTATAACTTTGATTAGCATGCAGGAGTAAACATCCTGCAAGTTGAGAGAAGAATCAATCTTTCCACTGCAAGGACTGTACCGCCACTGGCAACATTAACATCATGAATTTGGTATTTAAGTGAGAGGTACTCAATMCTCTTAAAATAAGGATAAAAATCTATCTTGGATTTTCCTTCTGGAACTTGAAAACACAATAAAYAGCCCTTTCCCTAGACCAGTTATAAAGAAACAAGTTTCAGTTTCTCAAACAATGGCTAGGAAAAAGACTTGCAAATCCAAACTCATGTCTTCAGAGGTGTCCCTGAAGAGAAAAGGAAGTGGAGAACTGAAAATTCTRAAACTACACGGTAACTTAGATATTTACAAATACCCTCTCTCCAGCACAAAAATGCATTGGAAAAAATGGTCTAATCCACGTTGAAACGAAAGTCTGTGTTCCAAACAGGGTTACAACTGCAAAAACAAGGGAAAGGACAAAAAGGAATCAGGCCTTTGGATATGTCAACACTGTTTAATACAAAGAGCTCAGAAAAGTGAGCATTTCTATCATTAGAATCTTTGCCATTAAAAATGAAGTCCTTGGCAGAAACCAGCAAAGAGATCMTCAGTGTCAATAAATTATATGATCTCAGTACTAAAGGGAATGGAGGAGAGCAGGYTCTTCTGAACAGAAACACCAAGCTGAATTGTTTAGAGAAACTCAGAGACATAAGTATTTAAGTCGGTGCAGACAGGTATGTGCGATACACAGAGCGAGAGTGCAACAGTGTGTTTGTACAGCAGGGACTAATGCAAAAGTGGGCTCTCTCCAACAAATTCAAGGGTATGAATGCAAGAGGAACCCAGAAATTCAAGAAACAATGATAACATAACTTGTACGAACAAACTGATTAAAGGAAATGAAGCTACTTCCCCATAAACCAATTCTACCAAAATGCAGTGCAAATACAGAGGGAAAACTCGGAAATGAGCCASATATGGAAGAAAACTGATTTAACAGAGAAAAGATGAACAATTTTCAAGTATTTGAAATAAATTTACCTATGCTTTTATATATATGTACACATACACTTGTATAAACATATTTAATAGAAAAAAAAACAGRAAAGAATGTCCTCACATACCCCAAAGACAGATTTTGAGAGTCAGACTTGTGAAGGAAGTTAAGGAGTGAAGAATGCCATTAAAGTTGGAGAAGGAGGAAGGAAAGAAGAAAAAAAAGAAGTGTTTTCAGGACAACAGCTCCCAACCAAAGCCAGAATTTTCAAGTCTAATTGAAAACTAGATCTGAGAAGAGGAAGACTTCCATATGAATAAATGGAGGTCAAATGACCAAGTAAAAGGTCTATTACAACACAAAACAAGAACAGCATATCACTTTCATGCAAAACTTACATAAACTAACATTTTTAGAAGACCAACATATGGGAACTGAAGTAGTGGGCACTACAACATAGAGGTGAAAGATGCAAAACTGGATTACTTGTTGTGCATTTACTTCATAAATCTTGAAAGTGTTTCTGATAGCACAAAATACTTTKAACAATCTAGAAAGTAATGAGACATTCCTGAAATCTATAATGCCTATTAACACAGAAGTCATGTGTATGGAACCTGAATTTTCAGAAGTCAGTGACAGTACTCTCTCATARAGATACAAAAGTGTGAAATAAAAGCTTCTTTCAGCAACCTTTTTCTCATCGTACCAGTATGAAATGAGAAGAGCAATTGGAATTTGAAGGGGACTGCAGCTTATTCCATTTGCTAGAAGGCAAAAACAGCTTCTATATCCTGTACGGCCCAGAAGCTACAAAACATGATGAAGACAACAGAGACCAGAACAGGTCAGCTGAGAAATTAGAAAGAAGGAAAGGAAACACACTGGAAGTAAGTGGGAAAACTAGATCAGATACAAGAGCAAGCCTAAAGGCTACGCACAGTGAAGCTGGCCAAGTTGCCATCTTGGATCTCTTGTGTCCATTCAGGGGCACAGAGAAAGRAAGTTCTCTTCTAACACTTGGAAGGCACAAGTAACTGTAACTCACCCAAATCAGTTTCAAATAAAACAAACTCCTACTGAGTTAAATTTTAGATCRTTAACAGTATGTAATCTTGTTTTCAGTACAACAGATTTATCAGATATTAAAAAATTTAATAAAAAGCTCAGGTCTTTAACATTGAAAATCTTATCAGAGATCAGCATTTTATAAATTGGTTAAACAGATGGCAAGTGAAGAACTACAAGGAATAGATCAAAATAAAATGATTAAGTATATGCTGAAGAAATTGGATTGTACGATAGTCCTAGAGAAAACCCTCAGGAAACTTGGAAGGTGAGACTACTAAAAATGTTAGCACGAAGACAGTCTGACCTGAATTGAAATTGAACAGTGAGCCAAAGGCAGAGCTTCTACAAAGCTGTGCAATCTTCCTGAAGTTAAAAAGGAGACCGAGTGACAACATAAGGCTTACGACAATCTCTCATACAGATAGGCCTAATGCATATATATATATATATATATATATAAAAAATGTATGATGTATATATCATCACCACCTGTAACATAAGAATAACTTCCTCCCTCAGAGATGTATTTAAATATAGATCAGTCACGAACATTTGTTCAGCATTTTGAAACGAAAAACCTTAATACATGGGTTGTTAACAGTAAAATTTTAACAAATTTGAGAAAAATACTTCCAGTGAATAATCTAACTAATCTTTTTAAATAAATCTGCAACAGAATCAGAGCTAGTGAGAAGCTGGGAGACAAAATGAATCAAGATGACCTATATCCTGAACCTAGGACTTGCAAAAAAAATAATCATTACACTGTTACAGATAATCTTTGCATTTGTAAGAATACTGCCAGACATAGGGCATGAAGTCTTTCTGGATCTAATGGATTCAGACTAAGACTCCTCCTTTGAAAACTTGCAAACCTGACGAAGAAAGAAAGTATTAGTGCTAGCAGCAGTACAGCAGCAACTGGCATACTTGATGTTCTTTGATTTTACTTTTAACAGACAAGGTGAGTACTGATACTATTGACTATCAGGCCAGAAGAAAACAGTCTAATCATTGATATGCACATCTACAGCAATTTTGTAAGACTGGGTGGTTGGTGTTCTTTTGGGTCTGGTACATCCCAGCAAGATGATACTGGTAATAAAGGTAGGTAAGTCCCAGTCTCAGCAGGACCAATATGTAGCTCAACATAGCTTTAGGGTGTTTTGGTTTTCTTAAAAGTCCACTCAGTATCACTACACTTTATGCTGTGTTTTTTCAGCTACAGTGATACAAGAAACCTCAGTCRTTACAGAAGAGCAAAGGTCCTTAAGGTCTTGAGCTACTATTAAGACTTAAATACTGGAAAGCTTAGATTGCACTAACAACGGCCCCAGAGACTGAGAATTCTGCTTTCTTTCACTAAAGGCTTTATATGGGCTTTTTCATTTCTATAATCGTATGCACGTAAAGCTATAGATGCTAAAGCACTGATGAATGGCAGATGTGCACTTCTTGATAAACCATAGGTTATCCTTCACCAGGAGTTAAAGGCAAATATCTTTCTAAAGTAATCATAACTTTTGCATTCGTGCAGAAGAGACTTGCAGAAACTGCATCATTCTTCACCCAAGTATGCTAGTGACTTTTACTAGGCTTACTCTAAGACATAACTGAATCACAAAATGGGGACTTTTCAAAACCTGATTATGTATCATTAAGAGTATACTAAATTATTTGATAGTGATGCACATTGTATGTATATGATTCTCTCCACATCTTTCTGAAGATGAGTGCAGAGAATCACATTTGTTTATGATTTAGGTTAGAAGAGTAAGCTGACATAGTACACAACACCAACCATCATTTCAAAGCAGAATTATGATAAAATAATTCAGGTTGTAAAGGACAGCAGGAGAGGTTGGACATCTAGTCCAACCTCCTGCTCAAGGCAGGGTCAGCTATGAGATTACACTGGATTGCTCAGGACTCAGTGCAGTCAGATCTTGAACACCTTGAAGGATGGAGACTACACRRGCCCMTCTTAGCAAYCTGTTCCAGTGCTCAAGTGTCCTCATGAGGAAAAAGATTTTCCCCTATACTCATTCAGAACCTTACAGTTCAATTAAATGATCACTGATTCTCATCTTTCCAYCATGCACCACTGCAAAGAGCCTGGCTTCATCTTCTCAACAACCTCCTCATTGTATGGCAAGGCTACCCTTAGGTCCCCACAGGGGCTGATGTGGGAGTGTGTTCACTTCCTTCCAGGTCATCGATAAAGTTGTTAAACAGGACTTTTACCAGCAACATGATAGAGTTTGGCCCATTAATCACTACTCTCAGATCCCAATTATCCAACCAGCTTTTTATCTATCTGATTGTTCACCCATTCAGACCATGACATTCTAACTTGGATACAAGAATATTGTGGAAAACAATGATAAAAGCCTTACTAACCTCAATGTAAATGACATCCACTGCTCCTCCCCCATCCACAAATCCAGTCRTTTTATCATAAAAGGCAATGAGTTTGGTCACACATGACCTCAGCAAAAATTCTTCAGCCATTTACCCTTGGTAAACCCAGCCTGACTGTTTCCAACCACATTCCTGTTCGTGTGTGGAAGCGTGTTCCAACAGAATCCTCTCTACAATATTTCCAGGGCCTGAAGTAAGGATGATGAGTCTGCAGTTCTGCAGCTCATCTCCAGCCTCTTTTGAAGATGGAGCACCACTTGCCTTTCTCCAATTGTTGGAGACCCTCCTCAATCTCCACAATCTTTTAAGGTGACAGAAAGAATCCTTGCAGTGGCATCACTCAGCTCTCTTAGTATCCTCAGACTCATCTTGTGTAGTCTTGCAGGCTTGTTTGGATCAAGTTTTCTCAAACTCTGACTCAATCCTTWTTCTCTGTTGGTAGTTCTCCTCCCTCCTTGAGCCTTGCCTCTCAGCATAGAGGCAGGCCTGGGATATCTTCTTCGCACAGCACAGAAAGATGCAACATTTTGTTCAGATGTGTTATCTCTATATTTGCATACTGTAGGAGAATGTAGGAAGCTGAGTGGGTAGGCTGAAGAAACTGAGTAATCTGTTTAGATCAACATTAGCCTACACTACACRTTAAAAGTTCTTGAAGATATCCCACAGCTCCACAAGTAGGAGTGGAAAAAAGCTGCCTTTATTCATTTCCTTCATATTTACCCAAGCATGGGAATTTTCAGAAACCAAAGCCTACTCTTTAGTCAATCTGTAATACTGAAAGAAATTTGATCATGATCTACTTTTTTCGTCCAAATTATGTTCTTGAAACAGCAATTCTGAGCAGGAAATTATAGCARCAACAACATCTTTACAGTTTTAAGGTTATATCTTTTAATCTTATTTCCCTTAGCACTATTTTTTAAACAGATTGAAGTAAAAGTTAACCTTTTTGATGAATTACTTTACCTAGATCAGTTCTGAGATTCAGTTCACCTACAGTTGTATAAAACTAGTACCAGAAAAAAAAGGAAGGGGACATTAATGCCAAGTCACTGAAGATAAACAGTAATGGAACTACAGCCTTTTTAAAAATCAATTCCATCCAATAACTACGTTAAAAATAAATACTAGGAAGTCCTGAACTTTGCATGTGAGTGACTGGATTCTGCTAAGCTCTCCTCATGTTGAATATGTACTCATGCTACTACAGCAGTAACTCTGCCTTGTTTGGTGCAGAGACTAAACAGTTCTAGTTGGGTGAAAAAAAAGTAATAAAAGTAAGTACTGATACTGTACATAGGACCTGGTATTTTGCAGTAGAAATTAAAGCCGTATCAAGACTGAGCAAAAAACAGATTAATGGAAAAATATGGTTAAGACAACTCAGAGAGTTCTTGACAGGTATTGTTAAGCATTTTCATCCATTTTTACAATGATGTGCACATTCTTCTGTTCTTCACATGACTGTTGGCCACTGAGAAGAGGTATAAGTTATTTGCAACTATGAAGTCAAGATAAGCTGTGGTGTGAACAACAGGCATTATAAAAATTCTATTAAAAAACAAGCCCTTTTTTGCCCCTCATATTGGCCATTTCATAAGCAGCTTGGAAATATATGTGTATGCACCTTAAGGCATAACCTGTTGCATAAAACCTAATTCATGCCATTTAAAGGACTACAATACCAAAAGTGACATAAGAACAACTGTATTACTTAACTCCTTAAAGCCAGCTCAAAGATTATCAACTCTGACGGGAGAAAAGTAAGGAACAAGAAGCCAGCCAGAAAGATCACAAATCAATATATAAAAGACTTTCGGATGAAAAGGCAGCAGTTTTAACCATCAACTCAAGTACTGTATATGGCCATGCTGTTAATAATTACTATTCACATACTTCATAAAAATCTCTCATATCTTAATGCTTTATATAGGTTTCCTATTTTCTTGATTTAATATTTTACTTTTTAATATCACCTTTTAACACTGAAGAAAACTGATGTGGTAGACAAATTCTGAAAACAATTGAGAAGTTAATTCAGACTATTTCCCTTTGAAAATTGATAGTTTACAACAATATCAATTTTATTACTTGTTGAAATATTAATATAGTGTTGCTCATTATCTGTATCTTCAAGTTTATCACTTACTGTACAAGGGATGAAAAGTATCAACTATACCTGGAAGAACCTCAACTAGTTACTTAGGATTAATAATGACCACACGCCACCAAAAATCAAGGAATCATGTTCCGCTTTTTTAGTTATGAAGCACCTTACTAGCTACTCTATTGTGTGCAAATCTATTGTCCAATAAGAAAATAACTTCCATAAAATCAAGGGAGGCTTTTTACCAGGTCTCTGATCACTCTGAAAATGTATATGATTATGAGAAATGGTTTATGGAGAATAAATGGAGAATAGTTTTACAAGTTACTCACTGCTTTGCATTGTTGGAATTATACATAACCATTAGAAACAAAAATAGTAAACACAGATTTTCTAAAGCTTGAAAGAACAACAAAAAAAGATGTAACTGAACATGGTATTAGAAACAGAAATACTGTATATAGGAATTTCCAAAAGAGGCTGTAAAGAAAAATCTCTTCTTCAAATGAAAGAGTAGTGAAAAATATAAAAATATTCAGTTAAAATAATTGATTTTTATAGAATAAAAATCACGTCTGTATTTTGGTAGTGAAGCCTGCTGTTCATGAAATACACATTGCCTGATCAAATTTGAAGTCCAGAAAATTAAACTGCTCAGGAACAAAACCTTATCTTTTCAGCTGCACAGAAGCCTTATTGTGTACTGGCCTATCTTGGTTGTTACTGGTATRCTATTAGAAATTAGCACCTTCATTCACATACGATTAAAAAAAACCCAATCATGACTGAACTGCTCAAGCACAGATATACATACATGAACTGGCAGGACAAATGAAGCTCCACACCCTTCAAGAAAAGGTAGCAAAAATGAGGTATGGGCTTGATTCAAGACTACACTAAGAGCACTACAATGCTCTCGTAAACATATGAGCTTTGAAGAGCTCACAGCATTTAATGTATCAAGTTACCTTATATAGAAGAAGGTGATTTTGCTTTTTGATGGTTACTGCAAAGGACAAATTCTTCAGGATCAATTGAAAATGATGCCATTAACGTGATCATATTACCTCTTACTCAATTTACTGTTTTGAAAACATTTTGCAATATGCTTTTGTTGACAGGAAAGTAATATGTACCGTTTAGAGTGTTGGTATGTTTAATTTATCAGTATTCAAATTCTTTCTGAGTCTTGAACATTAGTAGTTGTGCAAGTGTGACTACCTCTGCAGCAAACTTATTTTGGAGTAGCAGCACTGTTTTGGAAGATCCTCAGGTAGTCCCCACTTACTATAGGTTGGTTTGTTTCACAGACCAGTGAACATCAACTAGATACCTCCTGGAGGAAACCAAAATAGAATATCTACTCCAGTTGTACCCCAAAGAAACCCCAATCCCTAAATATAGGGTGACATACAAAGAAGTGTGCTGAGGATAACTCCTTCAGACAGGGAAAAAAAAAAAAAAAAAAAAAAAAAAAAAAAAAAAAAAAAAAAAAAAAAAAAAAAAAAAAAAAAAAAAAAAAAAAAAAAAAAAAAAAAAAAAAAAAAAACAAAAAAAACCCACAAGTGCAGGGGGGAATGTTTCAAAAGCGCAAAAGACCTGAATATAACTAGCCAAGAGTAAACCTCCCAAACTCTACATAGTATAGATGAAGGGGTCATAGCACCAATTACTTCTATCTATAATCAGTCCTCACTGCACCAGATCATCTGCTAACAGGCACAACACATAAAGTACAGATGTACTTTTTAAAAATCAATCTTCAAAGATGGTCTAGCATACAGCAGTTCACAAAGAAACTGTAACAGCCACATTAACTGTAAAAGAAAATGAATTAATGCTTTCTTCCACAGGTTTGCAATGTTTCAGAGTGAACAAGTCTGACATGAAACACTATAACCAGTTAACTAAGTGATGCTAAGATTAATGCTAAGTGCTAAGATTAATGCTAAGTGATTAATTCATATTAATGACAAATTCTCACAGTTTAAAAAGACAGACCTCAGATGTCTTAAAGACATACAGTCTTGAGCTGATTTAGCTAACTGAAAAGGAGACTGATCATTTCTGAATGAACACATTAAACTGACTCTGCTTTGGGAAAAAGAAAAAAAAAAAAAAAAACCACAGCATGCACAGTTTTAAAAGGCTAGTCTTGAACGCATTCCCAACCTTAGCAAACAAGTAAAAAGCTTTTCCCTGACAGAAATGCTCACCTGGAACCTTCCTTAAATAGCAATTACTGGATTTTGAATCTTATTTCTAGGAGGATGGGAGAAAAGGGAAAGTAACAGTAGCAAGACAACCAGATTTGTTCACCTGTTCTGTTAAGCACAAAGTCCAAATTTAAGTTAAATTTTAAACAAATTTGGATGATTTAGAAACAAAGTAGCTCAAAAAAAAATCAGACAGGTTTCATAAAAGCAACTAGAAAGCATACTATTTCCATTTTTATGACTTAGTGTTAATAGTGGAACTACTAATAAGATCCTATTAGCATGTTACAAAACTTCAAAAAGCTGAGAACTCAGGTATTACAGAGCATAATGTATCACACACTGTAGCACCCATATTCACTTCAACTGTTTGGTCCAGTATTTCACAGAGCTTGGTCCAGTATTTCACAGAGCTTCTCATAGAAGACAGCCAATATCTGTTCATTTAAACTCTTTTTACTATCAAAAAGATCTGCCAATTCAAATCAAAACAGGTTCACTGTTAACAGAAGTTTGAATCAAYTCATTTTATTGCAATATGAATTATAACATGACTTCCCTCCCTTCCCCCCCCCAAAAAAAAACAATATTAAAGATGATTCCATTTTTGGGAATCTTCTTAACCCTGAAGTGATGAGAACTAGTAAAACAAGTCCAAATGCTCTTTGCAAAGAGTATGGCTACGGTATTTAATTTTTCTTAACTTGTAAAAAGTGTTGTCGACTGCATATATAGCATATTGTATTTACTTTCCAATATGAAAATACACCAATGCTTCCTTAGAAGGGTCCCTCCTCTGAGTAACTAGGCTTGCAGATCTATTAAAATGGTTACACATTAACAGGCTCACAATCGTAAGGCCAAATCTAACCAGCTAGAGACCTGCTGAAGGGGAAAGCCTCAAAAGTTGTCTTCCAAATGAAAGCTTCCATAGACAGAATAACTTGATTTTACTTAACTGATTTACCAGCTAAATAAGACTGGGAAATTCCTTTACTCTCAACAAAAACAAATCTTAGGTTATTGGCTCCCATTGTCCAATTATACTGGATAAACTATTAATCTCCAGAAGCAACTATGCCTATGAATTTTAACATATATACAAAATGAAGATTTCAGATAAGCATGTATGTTTTATCTGTTGTGCAAACGTAAAACACAAAAAAACTCCATATTTGGTCCAATCACAGAATGGCTGAGGTTTGAAGGGATCTCTGGAGATCAGCTAGTCCAACCCCCCTGCTCAAGCAGGGTCACCTAAAGCACATTGTACAGGATCATGTCCATGAAGGTTCTTAATATCTCCAGAGAAGGAGACTCCACCACCTCTCTGGGCAACCTCTTCCAGTGCTCCGTCACTCTCACAGGGAAGAAATTCCCCCTCACCTTCAAGCGGAACTTCCTGTGCTTCAATTTCTGCCCATTGCCTCTTGTTCTGTCACATGGGACAACTGAAAAGAGTTTGGCCCTGTCCCCTTGACACCCTCCCTTCAGGYACTTGTAYACATTGATAAGATCCCCCCTCAGGCTTCTCTTCCCCAGGCTGAAGAGGMCCAGCTCTCCCAGCCGTTCCTCATAGGATAAATGCTCCAGCCCTCTGATCATCTTCACAGCCCTACACCGGACCCTCTCCAGTAGCTCCATGTCTCTCTTGTACTGGRGAGCCCAGAACTGGGCACAGTACTCGAGATGAGGYSTCCCCAGGGCTGAGTAGAGGGGCAGGATCACCTCCCTCCACCTGCTGGCAACACTCTTCCCARTGCACCCAAGGAGACCACTGGCCTTCTTGGCCACAAGGACACACTGCTGGCTCATGGTCAATCTGTCATCCACCAGCACTCCCGGGTCCTTCTCTGCAGAGCTGCTCTCCAGCAGGTCAGCTCCCAGCCTGTACTGGTGCATGGGGTTACTCCTCCCTAGGTGCAGGACTTTAAAAGACTGAAGAATTATTTAATTCACCTTTATACTTTGAAGATCCTTCTCTCCTTCCTCAGAGACTAACCAGCATAACCAAAAAATGCTTAGATATTGGTATGCAACCACACTCTACCTGATAGAGGCTGTACTATTATTTGTATTCTTAGACTGAGCAGGGATGAATAATTRTGCACTAAACAAATCTGACTCTCCACATTTATCCAAAACACAGAGATAAACCAAAGTTACTTCCTAAACCTCCACCAGTCTGTGCAGAACACATTTCCTAACAGCAATTTTTTTAAAAAAAGTCTGTACAGTAAGATCACTTGTTTTTCTTTGAGCCTATTGCCTTTTTTTAGGGTTCTTCTGGGATTAACACTTTCACCTAATAGATCTAATTCTCAACCTAAAACTTTTGTCACATCAGCACAAATGTGCTTTTGTCAGTTAGCAAAGAAATACTGAAGCCTCTTTTCATACAGGGTAAAAAACACTGTTAGAAATTTCATATATACATTTTTAGGTGAAATATAACCCAAGCCAACAATTAAGCTTACTGTGAACCATGGGATTTCTTGTGCATTAGTTAAATAACTATGTTTCATAAGACTTCCATGAAGTAAACCTTCACTTTAAAAGATAAGAAGAAAACTGATTACTCTGCATCTTATTCACTCTCTTCAGATCTACATGCAATGAAGAGGACCTTTTCCTTCCACAAGATAAAGAAGGAAAGTCCGCTTCCATTTGGGAGCATGAGATGCACCTTTTGGCTCGTAAAGAGTAGAAAAGATTATTTCATTTTGTATTACTGTAGCAAGAAGGGATCATTCTGCATAGTTATGAGATGTCACTTTAAATCCTAACATCTGACTTCCAAAGCTGACTGAAAGTTTGGAATTCAGCCTGAACAGCAGAAGTATGACCATGCTCAAACACAATGTCTTTCTCATGGATCCACTGTTTCTTTAGATCATGTCTAAGGCATAAATGCAACAAAGGGAGGTTGGCATCCTCTATAATAAAGCATAAATTCACTCTAGCTTTACTTTTCTAGTAGGTTAGCGTTTCTTAGCTCTTGCTTCTGATATTTATAGCACTTTTTGCAAGTTCTTAAGAGCTTTAGTATGACTCAAAGGCAACAAGAAGTATTTGTCATTTGGGATAAGATTCCACGGGGG
>NW_028187088.1:6977567-6997171 GCF_003343005.1 Rhea americana
GAACACTAATTCAGTTGATTCCATAACTCCTGTAAGGGAAAAAGGTGTATATACAAGAGCCTCAACACACTGCATTGAAGAGAGTAGGCTCTGCAGTTTGTTTGTTTGATTGTTTTTTTTTTAAAAAAAAATCAGGTGCAATCAACTATGGAAGGAAAAAGTAAACATTTAGCTTTGATACAGATAACAGTTTGTGTTAACACAAGCTAGACAGAAGAAGGCTTCTTGGCCTATCTTTTTTTACTTGTTTGTTTTTAAAAAAACTAGATTGTCCCTTTGTTGCTCTCCCTTGCCAACTGGTACAGGGATTTGAGGAAGAAGAGGAGAAAAGAAGCAGGAAAAGGACTGACTGTAAAAACTGAAAGGCACAGGAACCCACTACAGAACTTCAGAACAATGCAATGGCATACAGCAACAGATGTTAACAAAGTACTTTAAAATGTAGTTGAATATATTCCCCACCTCTCTTTAAGTGGAGCACTTTAGAAAAAAAAAATCTTTTAATTGGGCAGCTCACTTTAGTCCCTCTCTCCCTCCCTCAAGAGGAAGTACATCTCATTGTGTTATGTATGGGACTAGACATAGCATCACTCTCATGATCTAGTCTTTTCTGTTGGCAACAACCTGCCTGAGACTGTGTGTAAACTATATATTGCCGTTAAATTCCTTTTGAGTCAAATCCTGGAAAAATCTTAATTGCTCACTCTTGCTAACTTAAGAGTATTTAGCAAAAATGGTAACTACAGTCATTAGGTCTTAAAAGCAATCCAGGCACGAACTGCAAGCAGCATAGAACACCAAAGATGAATTCATTTTCCTCAGTCTATTTCAAGGGGATTCTGGATCATCAGTCCCTATTCAAGGAAGAGGGAAAGCAGCTTATTGCTGACGGGAGGACAAAAAAGCTGATTTACAGAGCACACTTGAATAAAACCTTATGAACACTGTCTTGCATAGGAAGATGCAAGAATTCTTCAGTATCAAAAACTAGTTCAGCTATGAGACCAGCCGGTATCAGGAAAAGGCTCTAAAAGACAATTCAGAAGTTGCAGGAAATGGTCCTGACTAAACCACAAATAATTCAGAATTGCAAAATAACTATATGAGCAAACAAATTTATTTCTGTGTTTCTGTACAAGTCTCATTGCTAAACACAATGGCATGCTTAGAAACTCTGTACACTCATTGTACTTGTGCCCGTATCAATGCAATGACACACCAGGTTACAAAATACCGCGTGYGCTCTTCCAGCCTGCCCCAAACAATGAAAACACAAAAGCTGCACCTCCACACAGTTCTTTCAATCCTACCTACTCTGTTGCCTGGCCAGMTTCAGTACTTCAGAGATTTTGCAGAGACCTGCTAAAGTGGAGCCCAACTTGGGTTAGAATGCAAGACAAAAGAAAAACCCACATAAGTAGAACACTACCCATACAGCCAGACAAGCTTCCCAATGAAAGGCTGAGAAAACTTTTCACTTCCAGCTTTTCTTGGCCTAGTTCTCTTCCTAAAACCTACAGGAAGACCAGCCACTAAATAGCCCAGAAATGAGATGCAAGAGAAATACTTTAGGAACTGACAGTAGGGAATAAGAGCCCTTATCAAAATCGTAAGAAATTAAAAATAAAAGTTTGAAATTTTCCCAAATAAGATATAATGCTATGTTGACTGCTGCAGAAACCAGTGAAACTGAAGAAAATTCARATACACTGAATTTGCATTATGCAGAGTACTGCCATCTATTTAGGCCACAATTTCTTATATACCTTAAATTACCATAAAGCAGCACCTTCATGAGAAGCCACCAATCCATTCTCACTTCCACAAGCCCATCCCTGTTGCTACACCACCTCTTGGTCTGTGCCAGTCCAAGCACTCATAGCTATACCATGAAATAGTTTCATTCTGTTTGTGACATGTAAGCAGAACAAAATGCTCAAAGAACATATTTCAGTTTTCTGCTTTCCCATCCTGAGTAACTCTTCAGTAAAAGCAAGAGAAAAATCCTCTTTAAGATGTATGCAAAACCTGAAATTCCAACAATTAGAAACTGAACAAGGATTAGAAATACACATTTAAGCCATTTAAATAAAAATGCAAAAAATATTATGTAAATTCTACCAAAGATTAAAAACAAGAACTTGGATATAAATGAATATACATTTTTAACAAAATGAAGAGATATCAAAACACTACGTTTTCTGATGACTATATATTACTTAGTATGCCAGTTTAGAAACGAAGTTGCTAAAATTAAACTGAAAAGGCAAAGTCGAATAGTAATTATTCCTATACATTGCTATAAACTTAAGTCCTCAGGTTTCTGACACAATAATAATTAAAAGCACTCTTAACAGTAATTCTCTGCCAACATTTTGGCATCTACAATTAAGTTTGTTTCAATGGGCACATATACTATAAGGGGACTAAATTTAAAAACAAAAAACATAAAAAGTCTTTTTCTAGAGTGAATCCATAAGAAGACTTTCTTAATAAAGTTAATAGAAATACAAATCATCATGAAAATTCTTCAAATATTTATGTAGATGTTATTAATGAAGCTTTCCAATGATGCTTCTTTATCATTTGAATATAAACATCTGCAACTGCAAAACGTATATTGGTGCGCCCCAAATTCTCCCAGTCAGTTTAAACACAGTTTCTGTGTCTACTCCAAGGTTATAAAAGATACAATAGTTGTCTTAGGATAAATGAAGGAAAACAGACTATTTAACTATTCTTTGGAAACAAAGATGACTGTATACAGGGTACGATTGAGGCTCAAAGCTTTTCAACAGTAAAAAGAAAAAAAACACACACAAAATCATGTGGGGTGATTTTAAGTGTAAACTTCAGGCAGGTTGCTGCCATCAGAAAAGACTAGATCATGAGAGTGATGCTATGTCTAGTCCCATACATAACACAATGAGATGTACTTCCTCTTGAGGGAGGGAGGGAGGGACTAAAGTGAGCTGCCCAATTAAAGGATGCTTTGTTTTGTGTTTTTTTTTTTTTTTTAAGTCACCATCATGTTATGGTGATTCACTAGGAACTCTTAAGTTAGAATGGAGTTATTAAAAAACACACACACACACACACCTCTCTGCTTTCTGCTTCCCAAGGCTCTTGATATAGCCAAAAAAACCTTTCTGTTTTAGTGTAAGTTATTGCTGCAAGTCACTTACTAATTCAATTACTAATTCAGATAAGCTGGTATTAATATACTTGGTAATTTATTCAATACATTAACCACTTTTGTACTCTTGAAGTGTCACCTCAAGTGTTAAGAAGTGGAAATGTTATCTTAAAACACATTTGCATTCATCCCAAAACCAGAAGGTTTTTTTCCCCACTAATGCATCAAGAGTTATACAGACTGTTAACAGAATCTTATATAGCCACTTTCCTGGGGGAGGGGTGGGAGGGGAAATCACTTTCAACAACAGCTTAGAGATTGTAAAACACTTGAGCTAGCCTCTACTGCATCATCTTGAAGTCTACAAGGCTTCCTGGTATYGCCAAATTACAATTAAAAAAAGGTTCAATTTTCCCTTTTTGGCCTTGCAGGCATACATAAGAACCGGCTTGTTTACATTACCAGTATCACTTCAAATCTTTTTCCACGGACTGGCAGTTCCACTGTAAGTGCTTCTCTCCTTTCTACTTAAAATCAATACCACRTACTGTAAGAAAGACCTATGAGAATACCAGATCAGAAAGCTACAATATCAGTCCAAGAGCTCTTTACTGAAATGTATCTCTGTGCTATTGCTACCATCTATCACTGTTAAGTGTTCACTAAATAAGCAACAGGAAGTTTGACCTGTTCCAAACCTGAGCCTTACAAAGTTTCAAATTACGTATGTCATTCTTGTAAAGACATTTAAGATAACAAATCAAGAACTCTAATATCCAAATTAAGATAATGCCAAGAGAGACAATACAGCTTCTAGAGAAGCAGAGTAACATAAAAAAAGACTCTTTAGGAATATACATACTAAATGTTTGCGGGGGGTATGGGGGGGGGGAGTATCAGTGCAACCCTGGATAGGGGAGCAATGTCTGAACAGTCTCAATACATGTCAGCCAAAGAACTTTTGAGCTGAGTGAAAGAACAGAGTCTGTTATAAGGGGGACCTGGTATTTAGAGTACCAGAACACTCCCACAGCTTAACAACACAGAGTAGAGTTAAGCTACTAAGTTGTTCAACAGTACCATTTACCCAATTCCTTTTATAAAAGGCTGCTTAAGTTGGTAGCATTCCCCTCGTATGTTTAACGGACCAAGCAGAGACCAGCTGTTTAGACTATCCAACAATTCAGAACAACTCAAGGTATTAGCCTCTCCTCCCTAAAAAATGGGGTGGGGGGGGGGAAGGGAAGCACTAAGAGACTTAGGCACAAAACTTGTTGTTTTGTTTCYTTCTAGGAATGCAAAGGGGCAGAACACAGAAAGCCTATCTCGGCCCATTACATGACAACTTTTTGAAGTCACTAGACAGTGCTTCAACTTACTAATGCCTCAGACACTAAGCTCTCTTCAAGAAATAACTCTCTTTTAGATTATTTTGAAGTTAAGTTTCAATTTCATGCTCCACCTGGGGGGAGGGAAAAAAAAAAAAAGAACCTCAAAGCTGGCAACAGTCTAGAGTGCTAAAAATATGCCATCAACTAATTACGCGTGGCACTGGAGGATACCTATAATGCTTTTAAGTAATGACTACAGAAGTGAGTATTGCACAGTCAAATATCTGTAGCGAGAGACAGTTTAGCTTTCTACTAACAACCAACTCGAGAATGGTATTAGTATCTGAATGATAYTGTACTATGGCAAACAAATCCAAATGTTATTTTTATATAATTAAAAGTCAGCGGAGGAATGAGAATTGATTGATTTTTCAGAGAAAAAGTACACTTTTCTTCTGAACCCTGCTGGAGTATGCCAGCCACACTTTTCCATCATCAAGTAAGGGACAATGATCCTCAAGAGCATGCCTCTCTGAAAGGTGAAATTCTTTTCAGAAATACTTTCTTGGTTAAATGCTCTTATGCAGACATAAGGCCTCTAATCATAAAGACATCAGAGTAAGAATATATTTTCAGCAGCACCACATTACTTCAGCAGAAATGTATTTCTGATCTTAACAGATCAGCCAGCATGGGAAGACAAACTTTAGTGTGGGATGTTAGTGTAACGCAAACTCCATCATTAGTTATACTAAGGGACAAACACAGAGGTATAAGCAACTGAGAGGAGTACCTTGCTCTCAGTTTCCACATAGTCCATCATGGTCCAGGATTTTTAGAGAAATAACTTGTATCAAAGTTCCAAAAATAGTCACTGCCTTTCCTTTTCTCTTTTGGCTTGTGATAAAGGGATTTCAAGGCAACTTTAAACATAATCACAGAATCAGTAAGGTTGGAAGGGCCCTCTGGAGAGGTACTTTCTGCACCTTTTCAACACTCTGTCTTCTCTGCCTACACCCCCCCCCCCCAAAATCAGAAAGGTTGAAAGGGACTTTTGGGGATCATCTAGTCCAACCTCCCAAATATTTCCTGGTGCTGGTTCCACTGGGGCTTGAACCCAGGAGCTTCAGCGTGTAAAGCAGGTGTGATAACCACTACACTATCCCTCTAAAACCTCTCACTGTAAACCATACTGACTAAAAGTGAGTTATTCATCTGAAGGGAAATACAGCTCCTAAAGCATGCTATGGAGAGTGATACCATGCCATAAACAAACTCCTGTTTATTGGCTCCATCCGTTCCTCCTTGGATACGTACGGCTTTTTTAACTTTTGAGAAATCATTAGCAGTCTCCCTTTGGCTTCTAACAAAAGCATAACTGGTTAACTAACCCAAATTGCATTGAGAATTATTGTATTTTTTTTTCCTCCAAGAACTTGCTTTAACTACAGGAACACTTTCCATGTTAAGTTTTAAGCACTTCAAAAAAAGAGATGGCAACACTATTCCTAATTTACCAGAAGAAAGGTATTTTCTGGTTTTTCAAGTTCAATACGATAGGGTAAAAATAAAGCTCAGCATATGCTGCACTCCACAGATAGAAGGTTTGCTCAGAGGAACAYCCCATGAATAGAACTGTGCTGCATTCACAACTAAATTGTCTGCAAAACAATACTGCTAAGCAGGACCTAAGCACTCTGGACCCAGCTGAGACCTATACACATGCATCTGCACTACATTCCCTGTGCCATGCAAGCTATCCCTGCTTCCTATCATTCTAAAAGAAAATAGAGGCAACTGCATCAGGACAGGTGACAGTCTCCAATATTCCTATTAGGTTTTTCAAAAGGAGTTSTCTGATCTTTACTGAACCTAAAAACTTCCTTTCAAAGACAGTTCTCTTTGAAATGCAAAATAATAATAATTAAAAAAACCTAAATCCCAAAGACATCAGTGCATATTTTAGAAGAGATTATGAGGTGGTAATCAGCCAGAGGTCAAGTTTTTAAGYATTTTTAATATCTTCCAAAACTAAAGGGCAACTCAATCATTCAAAGGTGACAAGAATAATAATAAAAATCCAACCAGGGACAATCAAGTGTGCTTAGAAGAATAAAGAGTCAAGATCACAGCAAAGAGACTGAGATGACTATCAGATAAGGGCATGAGTCAGTCAGCATCTTGGCTCTGAGAGCTGAGGTAATTTTTACCAATGCTAAGCTCAGTACAAAGCAGAAGTCCTGCCCATGCCAGATGGCTTTATTAAAAGTGATGTGCTGAAACCCTGGTACTGAGATCTAAAACACCAGCTCTTGCAAGTATGCTGGAAGATAATGTAGCAGGAACGAATTAAGCTAGTTTTTATAGGGGGGTAATGAACAGATTGTTCTAGTCTCCCCACAGATAAGAGAAATCCCTTGTTCAGTGTCTAAACAGAGAAGTCTGTTTAATTACAGTAAATCCTATTAAACTGATCTTCCTTATAAAGGTTGAAGTGACCAAATCCAGAAGGCTATAGACAACATAATGAATTCACAGTTTAATTAGGACACACTGTTAGCTAACTATAATCTATTAATTAGCATTCTCCATTTTTACAGCTCACTGCAATAATACCCTTTTACTTTTAAATTGCACCCTTCCTTTTTTGGACCAAAGTTATACAATTCCACCAGGCTGGTAGTAATTATAGTGATTGCCTAGAGAACAGCGGCCTGGAAATATCTGTAACATGTTTAATTAGGGAATAAAGGAAAGATAGGAAAAACACTGGGAAAGAGGAACCAGTGTTCTCTAATTTATACATATTCAATAACCTTGCATTCCATTCTAAGTGATACATTCACTACATTTTTCTTGCAAGATTTCCACAGCATCCTCAAATATCAAAACTGATGTGTTAAAGGTGTTCTCACCTTTCAAAGGCATTTTCCTCAATATGAAAACACCACTTTAAARCCAGAAGAAAACAGGTACAGTACCAGTATAATGAAAATGACTTTTCACTGGATTTTTTTTTCATTCCAGCAAGACATACTAGAATGAACACTAAAGTGCTGCACATGTTAACAAATCTCATGTTGTCATACTACCAGAAAGCAAGAATATGACTACGAAACAGTATGTTAAGTTCATTAAATTTTATAGTAACTCAGGAGAAGCAACTTGCTTGCTGCATCTAAGTTCCTTAAAAAGTAGGACAGTCAGCTTTAGGGTAACAAGWTGTCAGTAATCAAAAATAAGTCTATTATTTAAATTATAGGTCACCTGAAAGTAGAGTACAACATATCAAGTACTACCACTATTTTTCCCTACAGCGCTTTCCCTCTCCTTTCCATCTTCCAAAGCAAAACCAAAAACCCACCGCCTAAAATAGCAAGTATACCAACAGAGCTTCAAGAACACAATCGCACTTGAATTATGGAAATTATTTCATTAAACTTTCTTGGATACTYTAAAAAACTCAGTAGGGAAATTAATTTTACCATGGTGAAAGTCAACTTAGTTTCAGGGAAATGTTAGGAACTGGACACTATGCCCATCTTCTCCATAAAAGATTGGATTTCTTACAGCTTCTTAACCCACATTTGGCCAAAAGCAACTAAAGAGGAGGATACTAAACCAAAGATAAGTTGTTACTTCAGGATTAGCTAAAAAGGAGGTCTAGATAGGAAAACTAAAAGAAGTTCTTAATGACTAGCACTGACTACAAAAACCTCATTTTTAACCAACTCCTCTGTTTTACTTTAATCTAGGGAGGCTTTCAGGAGAGACATGATAAAAGAGCTAGATGCCCAGGACTCTCATTCTCCTGCATGTTCACTAACTAGCCAGACAGCTACAAACAAAGTGCTTTATGATAATTGTATAATAAAATGTGCACAGCTAATGCTAATGACAAAAGAATAGATAACCAGGTATTAAACAGTGTTACTTAAGTGTCATCACATTTATAATTGTTTGTAAAACCACCACAAACCTGAGGGTTTCAACCAGAGCTCTAAAATGACACCAGTGCAATACAAACTTYGCTTTACTAGCAACCTGTCAACATTCAGCAACAATTCAGTTGTACTTCGGATCAGCAGTTGGTACATTCTGCAGCACAGAAAACACTTCAAGTGGTTAACACTACAGAAATATTAATAACAAACAGGGTAAAATACTTTCAAAGGGAAATACAATGGTTARTATCAGCTCTAGACTAAAAGTGCATGACATAAAAGAACAGAGAAAAGACAGTTCACAACAGAAGTGAACTGTCAGAGATGGCTTGTAATTTGGACATTTAAAGAGAGACTTGCTAGTTGAAAACATGTCATTCGTATCAGTTATGTGGGAAAAGCACCAATATATTTGTCTGCAAGTGTGAGGTGCAAATTTGTTAAATTCATTTAATCACGCTATTGCATGCATGTACAAACTAACACAATTGTGACATTAGATGACAAACCTGATTTTCTTCTTGTAAAACTCTATATTGTTCTTTCCAAACAGTGATTTTTGAAGCTTCATCTTTCCTCAGGGCTCTCTCCTTTTTCAGCTCAGGACTCCAGAAGGTCTTGATACTGTTCATGGAAGAACTCAGCTTGCTTTCTTTCACCTCCACATCCTTGCGAAGCAGATCATTTTCCCGTAAYACTTCTTTGAGTTGTGTCTGCAGATCCATTATTGTGTTATCCCTTGCCTGGCGCAGTGAGTGAGGCACAGTGGATGCCATGCTCACTGGAGGGAGGTGGTGCTCTCCAAACGCAATAGTATCACTGGCAACTCCACTACTGGCAATGTTAGGGCTGCTACCCATTGCAGTCATCCTAACACCATAAGGCAGCCGCCCCCCAGATCGGCCCAAGGTCATGGTGCTTTTGGGGGTGTCTGCACCCACGTTTTCATGGTCACTTAGGTACATAGGGCCAGACGTAGCATAGGCAGCATTTAAAGACTGAATATTTTCCATAGAAAGGGTTTTCCCACTGCCACCCCCAGTACTACTTCCAGAACTGCCCCCCGTGCTATTCGTTCGACGGTGGCCCAAGCGTGGTGATCGTGGCAACCGTGGTGAACGCCCCGGACTCTGGTTGCTTGGCTCAACCTTACCAACCGACCGAGCACTTCCRTACATGATTAAGCTGGTGGTTTGAGGCAAACAGATAGGCGTAAAACAGGAATGAGAGAAATCCTGTGAAGTTCTTCTATGGTTCTAAGTCAGCTTAAGGCCAATTACAACTTGTAACAGATCCAGTTGTCCATTTTTGAAGTCACATGCTCATGATGTTCAGGATCATATCTGTATCAATAAAAACAGCATATTAAATATGTAGTTTAATCACAAAATATTTTGTCCCACTTAGCATAAGTCACATTTCACTACCGCTACATTTCTTCATCATGCTTTCAGTTACCTCTCTTGAGAAAAAGGGATCTGTTATTTAAATCCTAATATTTGAACTCAGAAAGGGACTTTATTCTTGTTCTCATATTAGTATACTAACACAGAAAAGAGATAAAAATTGGTGGATACTTTGGGGGGGGGCTTTAAGTCATAATTTTGTTAGTCACGAACTGAATTCTACAAAAGCATTATATTTTTTTTCCTATTTCTAACAAGCCCTTATCCTTTACCTATTGCTTTTCTGAGTAAGAGGGAATCAAAATTGAAAGCCTACTCAGTAGTAATTTTTCCTTTAAGTACTACTATCTTCTATAGGTCCCTAAGTTTCTAAATCCCCTCATTGAAAATAATTTGTCAAATGTGAACATAGTATTTAGCGAAACAGTTCTGAGAGCCTTCCACAACAGCAAGTCACTTTACCATTGTTGTCACTCCCATTCAAAACTTAGAAGTGAAGTAAGAATCACAAAATTGTCAATGACTGCAAAGATTTAAGCAACTACAAAAAACACATAACTAAACTAATGAGGCTAACTGGAGAAAGAGAATTATACCTGGGCTGAAAACTGGTTTCAGTCTCTTATTTTCTCTTGAAATGGAGTTAAGTCTCAAAAATGACTTTGAAAGCTTTGTTTACCCCCTTCCCCCAAAATGCATGAAGAAAACCCACACTTTTCATTTATGACCTCAGATAATTCCATCCAACTATCATTCCAACAGCAGGAATCTCTTCAAAAAGAAGCACCTCTACCAGCAGAGCAACAACATGTTGCAATCCCCTCTTTGCTCCACTTTCTCCTTATCACATGTACTACCCTGGCAACACAAGCAGTAAAACTCCTTATACTTCTGCACTGTAACAACATGCTGTTCTGCAACTGCAAGCAGGACCTCTTTAACATAGGGATACTATGCCCAAACTACAGTTAGTACTCAGGATCTAGCAGAGTAGCAAGAAGCAAGGATTAAATCCACTCTTGTGGCTGAAACACTGCACTGAAGGGCTATTTCCACTACACAGTTCTCGTATTTTTACATTTTGCTGGTGTGAACTATTTCAAGCCACTGTTGGGCTCAACTGAAATCAAAACTAGAATCACACAAATAATTCTTGCTCTGACCTCCCCCAGCTTTACATAGGAACACTAAATAGTGTCCAAAGAGCACCATTATACATATCCAAACTCTTCTACTTTAGTATCAGTTTTTGTCCAATCTGTTTCCAGATATCAGGAATCATCTAAGTTTTCCAAGCTAATGAATGTCTGAGAGACTAGACAAGCAGATGAAAAATTAGATTTAGAAGTACACTTGCAAAAGGAATTGTAGAAGTATCTGCGTGTAGGGTGTTAATCAAAAATGTTATTTCAAAAAAATACTGGAAGGGTTGATGAGGGTGTGAGGGAGAGAGAAAATAGCCTAATGAAGAGAAGCAAAGTCTCCCCTCAGAAAAAAGTATTTAATATAGGAACAAAAAATATTTTTTTAATTTTTAAAGGGAAAACAAAATTACAGTATCAGAGTAAAACGGCACTTTGTCAGTTATACACTATTTCAGAAAAGATGCAAAGCACGAGTAATTTTACACAGCTTGTAGAAGTCGATACTGTGTTTTGTGATCAGTGCTCAAAAAGTTCAAATGCTCCCCTTTGTTTTAAATGAGAATGATAGAAAGTCTACTCAGTCTGGCAATGACACTGCAATGAAATATTTTAAATGTTTATGTAAAAGAAAACAAGCAGGAAAAAATACAGATAGTCAGTTTCATTAGTAATTGAAGTTAGCTACCAAAACACCATCTAGAGATTCCTTTCCCTAAAATACAAGTTAGAGATAGGAAGTTTCTTTTATTTCACCTGCATTCAAGCCAGTACAGAAATAATCTCTATAACAAAATCTACAGTGTTTTGCTGGGCTGACTTCAATTATCAAGACATTATGCCCCAGATCTGAAGGAAAAACATTCTTTCCAAACAGAAAAGCTATTTCAGACTAATCAGTGTTTGAAATAAAGTGCTAATAATGCTGCTGTGACATCAGTTGAACACTTGAAACAAGCTACATATGATTTCTTAAAATGTATGTTACATACATTCAGACTTTGTATTCACAGTGATTCTCAGGAAAAAATAATCCAAACCAAAGCACTTAGTCCATTTACTAGAAACTTACCACATTAAAACACATCTAGTCTGTCAGTTAAGAGTTAAACTTAYTTGTAGCTATTAAGAGAATGAGCATTTGCAAGGATTTATTCTGTACACTTTAATTAAAGTACTTTCTCCCCCCAAAACCAGAAAACATTACTTTAAACATTGTGAAAAGCATACTACTCTCACTAGCTGATGCCTCTGCACGTAAGTGCTGAACAACAGGTCAGAAGCACAGAAAAGATTTTCAATCATTTCTAATGAGCCAATCTCTCCCAAAAGGAAAAATTTAAGTTAAACTCATGAAATTACTTTCTATTTGCTTCAGCTAGCATTTTGTCAACCTATTAATAGCTTTTCAAGAGTGAAAGTGATTAGAGTCCTTGACAGAAAAGTAACTTCCCACACAGCTGAAAGCAGCTGGTACCACATAGTCTGGTGTACAGTAGCAATGTGCTAATATACCATAAAATCAGATTAATTTTCTTCCACCTTATGTGAAAGTAACAGTTATACGCTAATCAAATTCTAAGTTTTGTTTTGCATGTAGGCACTATTCCTTCCACTACTCCAGAAAAATCAAGTTATTCTAACAATAGATATCAGCTGCTAGAATTAGCTGTCCAGTTAAAACACAATTAGAGTCACAGAAAGAATTGTAAGACTAGGCACATGTAAAACTTAGGGAAAGCTAAGTACTCTAACATCAATTCCATGCTTTACTTTGCACTTGCTTTCCAAAAAATCAGTAATAGCTTAAAACAAACAAATAAAACCATCTGTCTTTGGGAACTGGAAGACCAAAAGCCCCAACAATTTTCTTGGGGGCTCAGAAATGAAAATTTCTGTTACAGTTTTTAGACTTCACAGTTGTAAAGATATCCTTCTACATATTAAATAAATACACCTTTCTACCCATGCAGCCTGTTTCAGTGTTTTCATTGGCGCAGAGATTTGCCATAGTGCAGGGTGGGGAGTAGTCTATTATAAAAGAAATCAGCTTAACTGCTTTTTTTCCTTTTTCCTAGTAACATTTGTCATCAGCCATTTCACTTTATTGCTAATAGGAAACCATAAGCAGAAGTAGATATTAAGACGATTCACACTAGGAAAYGTATTCCTCATCCTGGAAACAGAAAAGTCAAGGAAGCGACAGAAACGCCTCTTCTCAGTCACAATACCAATTAATCAGGAAGAAGGAAGAGCTGTAGCTTCCCACAGGAATCCAAGCAGAGTTACAYGGAAGATTTCTTTCAGATGGCACTATAGGCAAAACTGTTCAAGACTTCCAACGATCTGGTCCACACTAACATCTTACCAGGAATCTCAGAAGTGTAGTCTCTTACATTTTCTGAGTCCAAAAACAGGCAGCAGTGTTTCTCCTACTGCTTCCCCCTCAACTCTAAACTTATTCACAGATAAGTAACCGCTTGACCTTACAGGATGGTCTTAACCACATAGGAACAGTATCCTACTGTGACATAAATGTACTGACCCCTTCTTTTACAAGCACTTTTGTAGGGTTCAAAACCCTTTGGTCCTTCCTTGTCAATACAGAAACTCTTAACCTAAGATCACTAAACTGAAAGTGTATAAAAACACCAAGCYGCTCAAGCTAGTGCTGAACAATTTTCCCCTCAAGGTAGCCTGCATACTTTCACACCTGAGGGATTTAGACAATGACAAGTTATGGACTTCTAAGTGAACAGAAACTTCCAAAGGGCATCATGTCCGCAAGCCAAACAAAAACCATCCCAAAAACTTAACCTCAGCCAAGCAAAAAACTTTGCKTAGATATCTAGAAACTGGCATAACAACTTTTAAGGTATAGAGATAAACGCAATAAATGTGTTTTAATGGAAATGCTCAGAGATTCTGTAAAAGCTTGAAAAAATATTAATAAAGGCTATCAGAAGCATTAAAAAAATGGTAAGAGTTGCACAATATTGTAGACAGAGGTTTTAAATAAGAACAGATATGACCACAGTTTCTATATGGAAGTGATGAGATAGGTTATCAATATATCTTCCCAATAGGTTGAAGTGACAGACCAACAAAAACAAAAAACAAACAAAAAAAAAAATTAAAAAAAAATCACAGGTAACTGTCAAAAAATACTCCAAGATGAACATCATGAGTTGTGAGAACATGCTTATTGTTTCATAATATTTAAGTGTACTGTGGAAAAATGAGGCAACTAAAATCTGTCCCATAATAGTCTTGTAACAGTCAGTGAATGGCAGTGAGAATTCAGTTTCCTTCAATACAGCAAAGTAGGTACTATTCTAAATACAGCAATATCCAGAACTATCAAAGTGTCAATAAGAATTTTCAAATTTTTCATCAAACTATTCAAATAGCATGAAAGCTGCCAACTCATACCTTAGAAGCTGCCATGCTGAAGGAGCAATCAAGTGCAAATCTGTGTAAACTTGTTCAGGTTATTTGTAAAACAGTTAAAAAGTGATGGAGGACAGGAATACCATTCCCTCTTGCAGTGTGAAGAAAAGACAAGTGGAAAACATATACGCACGCACCCTTCCCTTCAGCTTTCCTAGTCTTGTCCAAGGATTCATTGGATTTCAATTAAGTTAGTTCTTTCTAGCATGTTACAAATATAAGAAATTCTGAGAGAATCAGATTAACATCAATTTCAAGGCAGATGATCCAACAAAATGAGGTATGTTTATCAACACTGTCATGCTCAACCCTGATTTCCAGTATTTTATGTGAACCAACAGCTCAGAGAGCAAAAACCCTTGGCTATGCCTGACAGAAAACTAAGTGTCATTAACATGACGTTTTGTTAAGCTCTGAAGAATAGCTCTTTTATATAAACATATGAAGCCTCCCATGCTCCCCTCACTCTAGTGGGAATAGTAGTACCACAACAATTACATACAAGTTAGTAAGCAAACCAAATACAGAAAAACACACCACAGAAGCACAGACAAATCTTTGTTTACATTTGTAACAACATTTTACATTTGTAAAAAAAAAAAAAAAAAAAAAAAGAAAAGAAAAAAAAAAGGAATTTAAGAACAAGCTTGGCAATCTTCAGCAAGTAACTTTTTCTCCTTATTTCTTTTCTGTAGTTTCTGTTCGTGACTGACATAAGCCAAAAGACAACATCTACAAAGTGAACTTTGCAACACTGCTAGCGCGTGATAGTCAGGAATCAAGCAGTTTCATCACAAAATAGGCAGGAAAGTACATCCTACAGTGCAGCAACTCTTCGGGTGTCTCCTATGAGCATAATGCAAGTCATACACTCAGTTTCCAGAACACTGAACTTTCTTGTAGCACTGACCCCTATTTGCACAAGGAAAGCTTTGAATTTCAGTTCTATCATAGCTACAAAAGAGTTGGCCTTTACAAGAGCTAACTTAATCAGACAATACAGCATAGCAGACACACTGAACTTCATTAACTAAGGCAGTAATCTTTCACATTTTCATAACTCATACTGTTATATTAACCAAGAATGACAATTACTATGTTATAATAAGGGACCCAGATTTGGGAACTGAAAGGGGCAGGAGGGAAGGGAAGAGAGATAGATAGAATGAGAGATGGAGGAATTCTGAAAGGAARAAATTACATTCCAGTAAAAACCTGCCAGATGCTTACTGTTTGAGTGGCAGGATATGGGTATGATGAGAGAACAGATGGGATCCACAACAACTTAGAAGTTCATGAGCCAAAATGAAGACAGAAGTTGTAAATTGCTGTTGCTTTCTAGTGCACACCACAAACTACAAAAGCTAGAGTTTCTACTTTACTTTATATAAAGAATGTGCAGAATCTGTCTTAGAATTCTACTATAGATTGTGTTTGACTTGGTTTGGAAGGAGGAAAAAGAAAAAGCTCACTACTACTCTTGTTAAATTACTGACTGCAACACAAGAAAGGACAGAAGAAAGTTTACAAGCAAATCAGTGCTGAACACAAGGCACTGAGTCCATGGAATTCAGGTTGTTTATCCATATTAAAGTATTCTTATCCTCATGGCCTTGACAGCAAGAAAGAGAAATGGGTGAAAAAAACTAAGATGGAAAAAAGATAAAAATAGTCACAATTAAAATGCTCATACTCTGATTGATTCTCACTCCTAGATATAGGGTGTAAGAACTGATGCCAAAGCACTGTGTGCTTTTATACATTATTATAAAAATACATATATTTTAGCTAAATCTTTGTTTACACATATTCATTCTCTTTGTTATGCACCACTTGCTTATAAAGTTTTTTGTTTTGTTTTTAAAAAGAGCTCTGGAGGTTGGCCTCAACTAGATGCAGAACACCAGGAAGGTGCCACAGTTATTTCTAAAGGCCTTCACATCTCATCTGTCAGTCTAAGGTGGCTCTGTTCACAAGATACTAAGGTTTACCCTGGTCTCTACATTTAGATGTTAAAGCAATGTCTTTCCCTTGTCAGGCAGTTGGAAACCTTTAGAAATTTTTCTGTCCTCCTCCTGCATGGGGCACTTTTTTTAAGAATACCTKAAAGTTGCATTTAAAGGCTTCCCAGGTTTGGCAGAAGCCTTGGATATTGTTTAAGCACCTGTTCTCTCCTATGGCTTTAAGTCAGTCACTGTCAGCATTAAAATTGCTATGGTGATTGGCATGTGGTGCAGATAACATAGACCTTTCTCAATTCCAGATTCTTACTTGGGTTCCCAGGATTGGACCTAACAACCCACATGATCGCCCCAAGTCCTATGTTCTTAACTCTGACATCAGTAGGCAAATCAGGACTTCTGCTGTGCAGTGAACTGGAGCCGACTATAAATTTAAAGTAAGCAACAGTCAAGTAACAAAATTTGACATTTACGTTCCTTTCTTTTTAAATAATAGCAAAGCACAAAGAGCAACAGAAGTCAGAACATGTACGTGAATTTACTAGTGATGAATTAGCTCTAACTGAAATAACCCTTGCCCTTCTAATCACCTAGAAGATTAAAGAATTGTAGACATGAATTTTCTGTCATTCTAACGTTAAAAAATTTAAAGCCTGATTTTCAGTTTTTAAGATTACACAGTCAGTAGATACTGTGTGCCTACATGCGTGGCTGTTTGTCTCTTTCCCTAGGTGACATAATACCAACAACTTCCCACTGCAAGAGTGGAATCACAAAGAAACACAATGCTAGAAGTGGTAAAAACAGTTTGAAAGCCCAGAAGTAGAAGTACTAGACTAGTTGTCGACATGGGATCCACTAAATTCAGCACAGGTAACACCACTACTAAAAGCAAAGCCTGCTCCATTTACAGAATTCTCATCAAAATCCTGCTCTGACAGCAAAGTTGCGTTAGCTGTATTGACACAATCTGCATACTAGAAAACATCCCTGTTCTTATTAACACTGGATTCCCTAGTCTCTCATAGCCTACTACTGACATACAGCAATTCACTGAAGCCTGCAGGGTTTCACTCTTAACTTAAACACCAATTGTTTGGTAGAATCCTAATCGCCCCAAGCGCTCTTACTGCAAGAGAGCCAGTAACATTCAAGAACACACACTACTGCTTCTTAATTCTAGCAACTGGTTTGATTATCTGAACAGCTGCACGCACCCACACAGTTCTGGGCATACTATATTCCAATAAAATAAGTCAGATCTAAAATAAGCCAGAACTACCTATAGTTTTTCAAGTAGCTCAGCCAGGGAAGCATTGTAGCAAACCTCTCACACCATGAGAGGCTTTTTGAGGAATATGCTTACAAAGTAATAGTTTGAAAATAGGGGCAAGAAAGTAAGGCACAGGGCAGGGCAGGAACAGCAGGAGAGTATCCTAGCACACAAAATAGACAATAACAGCAAGGAACTGATGTGCTGGTTGCAAGGCCATRGTGAAACATTCTCTCCATAAAGCACCATAGGTAACTGCTATCAGGAACTGAGAACGTGGCAGATTCAGCCAGAAGCACGTTTCTCTCACGATCAAGAACTGCAGTTCAACAAAAAGGTGCTGGCCATGTGAATACCAAACCTGTTTCTTCTATTGTTGGCTTTTTGTGTGTGCACGTGTGCCAATCAAGTCATTAATCAGATGTTAGACATGAGAAATTACGTGAATAAAATCTAATAAGAACTTATGAGAGGATCAAAGAAATAAGACGTTTAGTAAAGCCCAGAAAATCAAAACCCACGCTGAAGAAAAACTGTTAACATCCTTACACTGATCTGGTAAGAGCTAAACTATTTTCCTGGATAATGTGGGGAAAGTCCAAGTTATACCAAGCATTATGATAAACTGATATTTTACTCAACAACTCCCAAACTTTTTCTAGTTGCAACTCCACTTGTATCTTGATGGAGTCAGACAATTCCAGATTTCTGGAATATRTAGTAAAGTCATAAACCAACTATTCAGTAAACTACTACTCTATAGTAAAGCTTGGAACTATGCTTCTAAMACACATTCAGTACAGTTGCCTCATCCTTGCTATTTAATAATTAGTCACTTAGTCTCAATATTCCCCTATTGATAAAATTCAATTATTGTACTGTTCACTCTCCTTATACTAGTGTGGGCAAGATGGTGATTTTTTTCCTATTAATCTTGCTTGGTATGGCTGTAAGGGTGCTGATTTACACATGACCCTGTACTGGGGCATACATCTAAGCTGTTGCAATTTTCAGTAAAACATACTAAAATAAACTTCATATTAATATGTCAGGCTGTAAACTGCAGTAGCTCAGAAGGAGATGCATGTTCAGCCATTTACTGCTATAGATGCAGTAACCTTTGGGARAAAAGGAGGGCAAGCAGCTGGTGGAGATTACTGCTTCAGACATCCTAGTGTAATTGGCCATTGTTTAAGAGTCACAACTCTGCAGTCAAACTAGACAACCTTCTTTTGGTTACAACCTGTTGGATTTAAAATGACATTACTTAGATACAACCACATAACATCCATCAAACGCTCCCACAACGGAGAAAAAAAAAAAAAGTTTGGTTAAAGCATCAAACACACATTGTTTTTTAGGACCAATTCTACTTCTGCCCARTTGCTTTTATTCTGTTAGCTTCTGTACTTCTTTTTCCACTGCCATGGATGTTTCTATACCTTAGCTTCTTCTCTCTGAATTTCTCTTATGTCCACTGGGGTTTCATTTAAACCATTTCTCATCCTACTGGCATGAACCATAACATGAGCTTCTAACTTCCAAGTAAAATAACATGCATATTTTCATAACCAGAATTTAGAATTCACATTACAAATGAAACAGATGTGCAAAAACAGCAATCCCTGACCCACGCTTCAGGATGGCTGCAGACCAGGGAACAAAGCATTATGCCAGCTGATGCTTACTTCGTAGTGGATTCAAAAAGATACATTAAACGCAACTATTCGGCATCCACAGGAAAAATAATAATAAGAGAGAGGAAAAACAGCAAAGCCTAGGTAGAAAGACACCGGTCATCGTCACCTCAGATGATGCGACTGAGGCAACAAAAGCTCAGGCTTCCCAAGGACAGGCTAAGCAAACGGGGACRGACACGAGAAGCATCGAGCGGGGCAAAGGATGGAAGCCCCGCCACGGCGCCAGGCAAGGCGCCCACGGGCAGCCCGGCGCCCAGCCCC
>NW_028187088.1:6997876-7038249 GCF_003343005.1 Rhea americana
TCCGGGCGCCTTCCCCTCCACCCTCGCCCGCGTGGGGCGTGGCCACGCCCAGCCCGGCCGCTACGTCAGCGCCTGTCACGCGCGTCGGAAATTTTGACTCTTCTCCCTTGCCGTAGCGCCAGCGCCGCTCTGCGCGTSCCCGCCCCTCCCTCTTGTCGCTCCCCTCCGCCCGGGCGGGAATTGCGAAGCGTCGCTGGCGGAGGCCGGCAGTTACCCGCGGCCCCAGGTACTGCGGCCGAGCCGCCCCCCTCGCCGGGATCGGCCGGGTGGGACACGCTCCCCTCTTGGCGGTGGCAGGGAGCACGTCCTCCCCGTCTCCGCGGCCCCGGTGGCGGGGCACAAAGCGGCGCGCGCGGGGTGGGGGCGGCCGTTAGCGCCGCTCGGGCGGCGGTTGGGGCGGCTCGCGCCTGGCGTGAGACGTGTCCGAGCGAGTGCGAGGCAGTAGCGGAGGAAGCCGYTGGCGGCCTCTCCCCCGCGCCCGGCCCTGGGGAGGCACAGAGATCTCAACAGCTTCAATTTTCCTCTGTAGGAAGTATAGRAGGAATGAATTTTTAAATGAATGTTTGGGGAGAATAATATAGTTCAGGTAAGGTGCTGCTATAATATACCAGCAAGATAGTAGAACTGACATATTTTACACTGCTATCCATGGAAGCAGAAGGATGAAAATAGATGTAGGCTTGCTTATGCCTAAAGTAGTCTGTCAATTTCAAATATTAATAACTTTCCATTAAAGAAAACCTGTGTCAAACTGGAGCCAAGCAGAAGAACAGAGAGCCCAACAGCTTAAGACGGTCATTACTTAATCAGCATGCAAGTTTAAAATAAGCTATTTGGTCTTCCTACTGGAAACGTCGTCTATGTCTGTAATCACAATGTTATTTTGATCTGCAGTTTGACAGATATCCCACAGCTTCTTACAAAATTCAGAGGTTTTAGATTCTAGCTTGGATTCATTTTTTTTGTCTAAAACTGGCATATGGCAAAACTACAGACTTTTTAGTGTTACAATTAGATACAATGCTTTTCCCTTTAAGTCCCAAACAACCCCAGAGTTACTGTGTTAAAGTCTGCTGTCTTACCTTGCAATGACTGAAGTGACTTAAACCTTATGATGCACTTATAAATCAATCTGATATGCTTATAGAGAATAGTACACACATATGTAACTTATTCTGGGATATTTGAGTAGTATTTCACAGAATCACAGAATGCTTGAGGTTGGAAGGGACCTCTGGAGATCAGCTAGTCCAAAGCTCTGGCTCAAGCAAGGTCACCTAGAGCATGTTAGACAGGGTTGCATCCAGGCGGGCCTTGAAGATCTCCAGAGAAGGAGACTCCACAACCTCTCTGGGCAACCTCTTCCAGTGCTCCGTCACTCTCACAGGGAAGAAATTCCCCCTCATATTCAGGCAGAACTTCCTGTGGTTCAGTTTCTGCCCATTGCCTCTTGTCCTGTCACATGGGACAACTGAAAAGAGTTTGGCCCTGTCCCCTTGACACCCTCCCTTCAGGTACTTGTACACATTGATAAGCTCCCCCCTCAGTCTTCTCTTCCCCAAGCTGAAGAGGCCCAGCTCTTGCAGCCTTTCCTCATAGGGCAGATGCTCCAGTCACCTCATCTTCTTTGTAACTCTATGCTGGACTCTCTCCAGTAGCTCCATGTCTCTCTTGTACTGGGGAGCCCAGAACTGGGCACAGTACTCGAGATGAGGCCTCCCCAGGGCTGASTAGAGGGGCAGGATCACCTCCCTCCACCTGCTGGCAACACTCTTCCCARTGCACCCMAGGAGACCACYGGCYTTCTTGGCYACAAGRRCACAYTGCTGGCTCATGGTCAATCTGTCATCCACCAGCACTCCCAGGTCCTTCTCTGCAGAGCTGCTCTCCAGCAGGTCAGCCCCCAGCCTGTACTGGTGCATGGGGTTACTCCTCCCTAGGTGCAGGACTCCGCACTTGCCCTTGCTGAACCTCAGGAGGTTCCTCTCCACCCAGCTCTCCAGCCTGTCCAGGTCTCTCTGAATGGCAGCACAGCCCTCAGCTGTATCAGCCACTCCTCCCAGCTTGGTATCACCAGCAAACTTGCTGAGGAGTCACTCTGTCCCCTCATCCAGGTCATTGATGAAAAAGTTGAACAGGGTGGGACCCAGTACTGAGCCCTGGGGGACGCCACTARTCACAGGCCTCCAACTGGACTCCACACCACTGAGCACATCTCTCTGAGCTCTGCCTTTCAGCCAGTTCTCAAGCCACCTCACTGTCCACTTGTCTAACCCACMCTTCCTGAGCTTATCTAGGAGGATGTTATGGGAGACAGTGTCAAAAGCCTTGCTGAAGTCAAGGTACACAACATCCACTGCTCTCCCCTCACCTACCCAGCCAGTCACGCCATCACAGAAGGCTATCAGATTGGTTAAGCAGGATTTCCCCGTGGTGAATCCATGCTGGCTACTCCTGATCACYTTCTTTTCCTCCATATGCCTGGAGATGACCTCCAGAATGAGCTCTTCCATCACCTTTCCAGGGATGGAGGTGAGGCTGACTGGCCTATAGTTGCCTGGGTCCTCCTTCTTGCCCTTTCTGAAGACTGGAGTGACACTGGCTTTCTTCCAGTCCTCAGGCACCTCTCCAGTTCTCCATGACTTTTCAGAGATGATGGAGAGCGGCCTGGCAACAACATCCACCGGCTCCCTGAGTACCTGTGGGTGCATCCCATCCGGGCCCATGGATTTGTGGATGTTAAATTTGTCTAAAAGATCTCTAACTCASTCCTCCTCGATGAAAGGGAAGTCTTCCTTTCTCCAGACTTTCTCCCTTACATCCGGGCTCTGGGATTCTTGAGGGCTGCCCTTAGCAGTAAAGACTGAAGCAAAGAATTTCTGTCAATCTGGTCTCCAGAAAAAGCTCTTTTGCTCCTTCTTTATGAACATTAAACTCATTTTTCAAAAGAGTGAACTGTCCATTTTTTGGGGGTTTTGCAGCTCTGAGGTGCTATTGTTTCATACTTGAAAAAGAGCTTGTGTGCCCAGTAACTTGTTTCTCCTTTCCTTCAGCTACACCACTCAGAATTATAAGAGAGATCACCTCTTACCACAAGCCTAGCTCCTTATTTGTTTTGATAGTGATTTTTATATAACATCATAAAAAGATTATTTGTGGAAAGTACCAGGTAATCCATTTAATTAAACATTTTCTATCCATAATTGTGCAGTAGTGCAAATAAAGTGAAAAATAAAGTAGGATTTATATTCTTAGAAGGTAAGTATATTTCAAATTCTTTGCTTTAGAACAGATTGGAATGATTTGTTTCATAAGCTGTTATTGAATTTTTAAKTAATGAAAGCAAATATAAAGCAAAACTGCAAAGGAGGCCAAAGTTTAAAGTAGTGTATATGTAGGAGAGAAGTAGTTTATACCTAAAACTGGTTCCTATTAAGAACCAACACAGTCAGGAAAGGTATTTAAAGCACAGCAACAAATGAGTTAAACTAACCAATTTGGAATGGAATTAAGTTTTCCAGTAATTGCTGGAGAAGTAGAGTCAGCAACTTGCAATTGAGGTATTGATGGGGTTAGGGAGCACCTCTCAAAATACATTTTTCATGAGTTCATAACAGCCAGAAAATTGGTACATAGTACTTTCTGATAAAATTAAAGGTTAAATTTGTTTTTGAGCAACGTATATGAATTCATTTGAAATAAGTGGAAATGTTTGAAGGTATGTCAAATCTGAACTGTGCCTCAAATGATAGCAAGTGGTATTTATATTCCTTGAAATCAAGTATATGTAAACTACTTTAAATAGTTTACCCTTTCTATATTACATCTTTTCATTCTCTTTCTGGGTTTTACTACAGAATGTGGCCTGAATCAATACCAATAAGATGTATTTATATGAGGAACATTAGAGGCCATCTTTAGTCCAAGACAGACATCCAATATCATGACCCACTTGCACTTTTTCTGGTATGAGATAGAAAACACTGAATATCTTTTTCTTTTGATGAAATCAAAAGAATTAAGTCAACAGTCACTCTTTTCAAGACAACAAGGATATTTCATAGATGTTCATAGAATGATAAGGTTGGAAGGGACCTCTGGAGATCATCTAGTCCAACCCTCAGCATAGCCCGTACAGGGATTGAACCCGTGACTTTGGCATTAGCGGCAGCACGCTCTACCCAACTGAGCTAAACCATTTGACTGTCAGAAGTCAAAACTGAAGAGTTATATTGAATGTAATTTCTCATGGCAATTTCATAATTTGTTTTCCCATCTTTTAAAACTGTTGTGTAGCACAGGCCTGCCTTCATTAGGAACATTTGGCCTATTACACTTTAAAGATGTACATTTCTGCTCAGTGTTAGATAAAGCAAGCTTTGTATAACAAGTTAGTCAAGTTTAAAACAGTTCAGAGTTCCTTCAGGAGCGAATGCTCCATAGAAATGTAAGAGTCTTCAAGGATTTTTTTTTGTATTTTTTATTTTGATTACAGCAATATGAACTTTAGGTTAAATACGAGATACTATCTTTAGTTCTTGCTAAATCGCTCACTCCTATGTGCATAGCCTGATTTCTCTTGATGAACTGTATGGAATTACATTTATTGAAAGAATGTTATAGACTTTTATTTAACAAACTATAGCTTCACTGTGAAAAAGCTTACCATGTAGAGAAGGATAATGCTGAAAAAAGGTCCTCTAAAAGTGCATAGTCTTTAAAGTCATAATTTATGGAATATGTAATGCTATAACTAATTTCCTAAAATAGCTGTATTCTACCTCAGGGGTTTCCAAGTTGTGATATTTAAAGCTAATGGTATACAAGCCATTTCAAAGCGATGCAAAGCTGCCTACATAAGGAGATTCTTCTGCTTTCACTTTACATGCAAAGAGAATTGGTAATTGACACTTCTAGCACAGGATTAAGGTGAAGTACAGGATTCAAAAACATGTCCTATTAAGAAGGAGGGGGACCTGATGATAGGAGAATAAGTGGCTTGGAACTAAATTCTCTTTTTTGGAATAGGATAGGGGCTGTATAGTAGAAAAGTGTATGAGGAGGTGTCTGTTTGGAAAATTAGAAGGTATTGCTGCTGTCACCTATGGTACTAGTGGTACTTGAAAACATTACATTCAATACTTTTTAGCTGAATGGCCAATTTTTGCATCACCTCATTTTTTCTCAGCAGGTCGTCAGTTCACTACCACCTTACAAATGATTGCCTAGATTTAGAATATTGTAGAAAATTAGTATTTGTTATCCAGTTTCCCAAAACAGCCATTTTCTGTTTGTGTACCTAATTTGTGTTACTGGCATTTTTAAAAAATAAAGCATTAAATATGGTAACAGTAAAACAAACAGTAGTTTGTCTATCTAGTATATCAAGGTAATATTTTGGAGCACAATTGAAAATTGTAGTCTTGCATGGGCTTATTCTCAGTGATAAGAAAACTGTCAGAGGACATTATCAGCTAAACTGAAAATAATTCTCTGTAAATAATAAAAATAGATCACAGTCAGAAATGTGACAAATGATAATTCCTAGATCCTTTTAGTATTTAAACTGCTTTTATCATTCTACATACAGTACAACCATATATGAAGTTAAATTTACAGTATTTAAAGATAGCTTGAAAGTACAGCTTTTTTAATGTTTGTTTGTGAGTCAGGCAGCCTCAAAAATTTCCCAACTGAGGATGGTTTTTGAGCTCTTTTGCCTCTATTCAATAGTTTTTTATTACCTACATCAATGTTAATGTTTCATGTGAGTTAAATATTGGGGGAAAATGGGGGTAAGGAAACCATATTCTTTTGAGAAATGGAAGCCTTCTTGCTCTCCCTAGTTCCTGGTTCTGATTTTGAGGTAGATTAATAAATCCATTTGCAGAATTAATTTTCCCCTCTTCCAAACACCTCTAATAATTTTGATGTTGAAGTTGTGCTTCTTCAAAGTGCCCTGACAACTGCTTTAGACGTAGGGCTTTGCTCTGCTATGTTTCACTGTATTGGAAAACCAGATTGCTCTAATACATTGTATGTTTTTTTAAACTAGGTTCACAGCTGAAGCAAACTGTTTCTTTGAGTAGGAGTAGTTCATGATTTAAAGACAAACCATTTCTATGTTTAAGCTATATTTATTACACAAAAAGTATATTGCTATATTTCTCTAGTGGAAGCTGATTGGTTGGATTAATACTATATGTTGCTATTTTTAAATAGAATTCTGTACATCTTCCTCGTTCTTCTTAAAAATCAACTTCCATACCTTGTTCAGAACTTCGTTAAGTGGTGTATCTCTTTAGGAATTTAGATTGACAGTGGTGTACACCATATAAAAACTTAAGGAATATAATACTGTTTTAAGTTAAAGTGATTTTGTTTGAAAATGTCACCCATATTCTGTATGTGGAAATCTGGGGCAAACTATTAATAAGGTTGTATAGAGAAATGTACACGTTTCTTGCATTGTTTTCCCAAGGGACTTTATAATTTACTAGGATCTGATTTAGGTTGCTTGGAGAGAGGAAGAAAAAAGTGGTATTGTTCAAACTTTGACTTGCTTTGCCACTTACTCCTGATACTAATTATCGCTCTCTAAATGTCTCCCTCAGGGTGCAATGAACTCTGCTTAAAAGCAAGAATAGTCTGCTTAAATCATGAGTGTGTCTCCTGATGATACTAATTTCTGTACGTTTTCTTCTAGAAACAAATTTATTTACCAAAAATAGTAGCTGAATTTTGATCAAAATATGTTCAGATACATAAAAATTGTACAGTTATACAACTTTGGACAGAAGGTGACTAGTTATAGCCAACCAAAATTGAGGAGAATTTTAGCTACAGTACACTGTTGTTACTACCTGCCAAAGAAACAGCTACTATACCTTTTCTGAAAATTGCTTGCCAAGTTCTCAGTAAAACTTTGGCTTCTTGTTTAGAGACTAGAGGGACAACTTCTTTAGAAGAGCGCTTAACCTGGAGAACAGTAGCAAAGCATAGTGTTAGGCAGGCTCCTACTGGCTGTCAAACGACACTATCTGTTGAGGATATTATACTTTCTGCAGCTGGCGTCTTGCACATGCAAGATTGGATTGTCTTACATTGGTATTGTATGCAGAAATCTTAGGGATAGACTAGAGCCAGCTGTACTCAGCATTTGTACAAACATAACAAAAGATATACGTGTGTCACTGCAGCTCCTTTGCACTCCTATAAGCCCTCAGCTAGAAGACCACTTCACCAGCACCATGGTAGGGCAATGTGATAACATGCAGTTGTTGGATACTGACYTGGAGAAGGGTGCCATCTACTGAATTGTCAGCATGACTTCTTAAAATACTTGCAAGTTCTTTGTATTTCTCAACTCTAGTTAGCTTATATGATACCATTGTGGCCCAAGACAATACAATTACAGTCAAAAGTGTAATATAAAATGAAAAGTGACTAATCATTTTATAAACAGGTACAATCTCAGTTGCTTCTTTTTTGTCAAGATTCTCAGTGTTAATGGATATTGAAGATGATATAGGGGTATAGTGCTGAAGAAATTGGAACAGAGAATTATTTTGTATTTTCTTACCTAGAATAATAGTAAATACATTCAAATGTACCTAAAAGGAAAAAAAATCATTTGTTAACAGCTTAATCTTTAGAATAATGACTCAATACTTTATATGTTCTAGTCTCTGCATCTTATGCAGGATCCAGATGCTGCTGAAGTTGAATTTTCTTTTCTGACAGGGATAATTTATTTGTTCTTTAAATGGAATGAGTGAAAAGATTATTTATTTACTGTAATGGCTACCAGAAATGGAAGTAGACAACAGAAAATTCAGACCAGTTTCAACAGCAGTCTTCCTTCTTGATTAAATTTTTTGCTAATCTCCTGACAAACGTAGATATCTTATAACAAAAGACAGTCGCTAATAGGAACAATCCAGTACAGCGTGTGTACTATCAACATTTCTACTTAAAAGCAGGAATTACATACAAGACATATAAGTCAAGTTTTGTTTGTTTTTTTTAAAAAAATCTTTTCATCCACCGCAGAAATTCAGTTTCTTCTGGTTATCATTTGACACGTACTTAAATAGTAGAAAATTAGTGAAGTAACCCAAACTGGCACTAAGGAGAGCAATGAATAGAAAGATCAGTAGTTCTGTGAGTTGCCCTATAGATTTGCAAGTATCCAGGGAAATCCAGCAGAAGTTATTTTTAGCACTTTTCTATGACTTTTCTTGATTCTTTATCAGCTCACTCACACTTGATGCTTTCATGAATGGAAGACTAGACCAGTGCCTCTGTTTCCAGCATGAAACTAAACATTTCTGCATACATAGTGTAACATCTGTTTAAGAAAAGTATTTTTGACTGTGATGACGGCAGAAAAATTTCCATTGGGACTGCAGCAGTTCCATGGAATGGGAAGTACAATATTGGTAAAATATCCAACATATCATCTATTACAGAATATTGTTATACTCACAGGCAGTGACCTTTTATAGCTTTTTGACATGTCTTCATATGAAATGTTGGTTCTGTTATCTGCTGTTCAGTGTTGTGTCTCCTCTTATCTTTAGGGATGCCTGAAAGTCAAAGGAAAAACAGTGAAAGCCACAGCAGCAGCAATAGTTCCAGCACTGGCAGTTCTGTTGCTTGCTTTGGACAGGTCAGTTCCTTTTTGCCTGAAAGAAAAGCAGAGGTTCTACATTGCACTTCAGCTTTGTATATCATCTACTTATTTTAAAGCTAGGTAATGTAAGGCTGGAGTCACACCCATACACCTAATTTTACATTGCATATTCTTCTGTAATAGTCGTGGCATATCTCTAGTTATACTAAATTGGTCTGGATTCTTCACAAAGTGTTTTTAACTTTGTTCCTTACAAATGGGGCTCCTTTTTATTCTCTTTTGTTCCCAAGTGGCTTAACTTGGCTTTTGCCTACATATATTCCCCGTAATGGTTCTGAAAGTCAACTACTTTCACTTAATTATTATATATATTAAAAAAAAAAAAAGAAAAAAACCCAAGCAACTGTATGTGGTCTGAATAGATCTTTGGCATTAAATGGTGAATTCTCTTCTCCATGATGCACATTTGTACATAGCTCCTGAATCTGGTGTATGTGTACTCTCCCTTTTCTCTTTGGTTACAGATTTGCATTCTGGTTCTAGAACCAAAGTTATTCCTTTTAGTTTAAATGGAACCATATATAAACTGGAGATGTTTGGCAGGCTTTTGAACTTAAATGGCATACACTCTGTTCTGCTGAATTATGGGGCAGCCAGTACCTGCATGCACAGTACTTGCGATCTAGGCACTGAAATCTTTATCCCATATCAGAGCATAGCAATAAAAACTCATTGGTGCTTGAACCCCTTAAATAGGTATTTAGGCCTCTCTCACCTTTGCAGATTTTAAGTTGTATTTCTACCAAGACAATCAGTACCAGTTACATTGCTTTAGGCTTCCTACTGGTATAACTGGTGTTAGAGTTGTCCAAGGAAATTTTCCTGCATTAGGGAAATTTGCTGAATGCTCTTCAAAGAACTTCTATCCTGACTGCTAGCCCAACATGCTATCCTCTCTGTCCTAATGCAATATATTCGTAAAACGGGGTTAAATTGGGGGTTTGTTGGGGTTTTAAAAGACACTTTTCATGTTGGTTACAGAGATGCTAGATTTTATTTTTGAGAGGTGAAATATAAATTGCGTATAATTGTGTCCCTGGCAATCTTGACTTAGGATTATGACTACAGTAAGATTTCAATAGAATACCAAAAGGCCTGGCTCATTTCAATTCTTTGATGTAAGTGATAGTTATGAGAAGTGGAAAAGAGGTGCTACAGCTCAATAATTAATGTTTGTGTAGCCGGCAATATGCATGGCTTCAAGAGTAAGAGAAGAATCATAGAATCATAGAATCAGTAAGGTTGGAAGGGACCTCTGGAGATCATCTAGTCCAACCTCCCTGCTCAAGCAGGGTCACCTAGAGCATGTTAGACAGGGTTGCATCCAGGCGGGTCTTGAAGATCTCCAGAGAAGGGGACTCCACAACCTCTCTGGGCAACCTGGTCCAGTGCTCTGTCACTCTCACAGAGAAGAAATTCCCCCTCACGTTCAAGCGGAACTTCCTGTGCTTCAATTTCTGCCCATTGCTTCTTGTCCTGTCACATGGGACAACTGAAAAGAGTTTGGCCCTGTCCCCTTGACACCCTCCCTTCAGGTACTTGTACGCATTGATAAGCTCCCCCCCTCAGGCTTCTCTTCCCCAGGCTGAAGAGGCCCAGCTCTCGCAGCCATTCTTCATAGGGCAGATGCTCCAGCCCTCTGATCATCTTCGTAGCCCTTCACTAGACTCTCTCCAGTAGCTCCATGTCTCTCTTGTACTGGGGAGCCCAGAACTGGGCACAGTACTCGAGATGAGGCCTCCCCAGGGCTGAGTAGAGGGGCAGGATCACCTCCCTCCACCTGCTGGCAACACTCTTCCCAATGCACCCAAGGAGACCACCGGCTTTCTTGGCTACAAGGGCAYAYTGCTGGCTCATGGTCAATCTGTCATCCACCAGCACTCCCAGGTCCTTCTCTGCAGAGCTGCTCTCCAGCAGGTCAGCCCCCAGCCTGTACTGGTGCATGGGGTTACTCCTCCCTAGGTGYAGGACTCYGCACTTGCCCTTGCTGAACCTCAGGAGGTTCCTCTCCACCCAGCTCTCCAGCCTGTCCAGGTCTCTCTGAATGGCAGCACAGCCCTCAGCTGTATCAGCCACTCCTCCCAGCTTGGTATCACCAGCAAACTTGCTGAGGAGKCACTCTGTCCCCTCATCCAGGTCATTGATGAARAAGTTGAACAGGRTGGGACCCAGTACTGAGCCCTGGGGGACGCCACTARYCACAGGCCTCCAACTGGACTCCACACCACTGAGCACATCTCTCTGAGCTCTGCCTTTCAGCCAGTTCTCAAGCCACCTCACTGTCCACTTGTCTAACCCACACTTCCTGAGCTTATCTAGGAGGATGTTATGGGAGACAGTGYCAAAAGCCTTGCTGAAGTCAAGGTACACAACATCCACTGCTCTCCCCTCACCTACCCAGCCAGTCACGCCATCACAGAAGGCTATCAGATTGGTTAAGCAGGATTTCCCCGTGGTGAATCCATGCTGGCTACTCCTGATCACCTTCTTTTCCTCCATATGCCTGGAGATGACCTCCAGAATGAGCTCTTCCATCACCTTTCCAGGGATGGAGGTRAGGCTGACTGGCCTATAGTTGCCTGGGTCCTCCTTCTTGCCCTTTCTGAAGACTGGAGTGACACTGGCTTTCTTCCAGTCCTCAGGCACCTCTCCARTTCTCCATGACTTTTCAGAGATGATGGAGAGCGGCCTGGCAACAACATCCACCGGCTCCCTGAGTACCCGTGGGTGTATCCCATCCGGGCCCCTGGATTTGTGGATGTCAAGCTTGCCCAGAAGGTTTCTAATCCTATCCTCCTCAACCAAAGGAAAGTCTTCCTTTCTCCAGACTTTCTCCCTTACATCCGGGCTCTGGGATTCTTGAGGGCTGCCCKTAGCAGTGAAGACTGAAGCAAAGACGGCATTCAGTAATTCTGCCTTCTCTGTATCCCTTGTCACCAGGCCCCCTCTCCAGAAACCAATACAATGCACCTTGCTGGGGCAAATCTCCTCTGCCCTCCCCCCAAACTCCTTTCTTATCAAGTACATCCTGAATCATAACAATGTACTGCTTAGAAAACTGTATGTGGAAAAATTGGATTAAGAGTTGATGTTATGAGGAGAGAAAAAAGCTAATACGGGGAGTGAAAAACCTTGTCTTATTTTGTTTTCCTCAAGTATCAATATACAGCAAATGAATATCAAGCTATCCAGCATGCTTTGCGTCAGAAACTGGGTCCAGAATATATCAGCAGTCGGCAAGCTGGAGGAGGACAGAAGGTATGAACAAACATGTATGGTTGTTTGAACTCTCTTCCCCCCATCCCCACCCTTAGCAAATCTTTTGTTAAAAATATCAAAACAAAACAAAAATATTTTTTTGAGTTCATTTCCCACTAGTAGGGTAATTTGCAGATGTGAAAGCAAAGTTAGAATAGCAGCATAAATCTGGCCTTACCTTAGGCACAGGTCTTTTTATGCTTTAGACATACTGCAACTTATCGGTTGCATCTTTTGAATTAGACTATTTATCTACTTATGGACACTGAGAAGCTTTGCTTAATTTTTCAGAACTGGAATATATGAAACGTTATATAAACACTAGCTGCATTTTTCTCTGTTCTGTGCCCACTAGCTCTGCTTCCTGTAATTCGGTTATGTTTGTTCTCTTTCCCTCTTCTGGCAGCTGTCACGGAGGGAACCTAAAGTGGCTCCATTTTGCTTTCATTCAGTTTTTCTGAGTCTTGCACTTAGCTGTGTTTCTGCACTGCAAGATGCTCTATGTGCTTCCTCTCTTCTTCATTAAGAAAAGAAAAGAAATAGATGTGTGCACCTGTGTGTGTATATGTATAATTTGCTTTTCTTTTCAGGTCTGTTATGTTGAGGGTCACAAGGTAATCAGTCTGGCCAATGAAATGTTTGGCTTCAATGGCTGGGCTCATTCAGTCACTCAACAGAATGTCGGTAAGTATCTATCTTGAGAGTAAAATCTTTCCTCTTGTTTCACCATGATGCTTTAAAGGGACAGTGTCAAATAAGGACCAGGCTACCTATCTTAGAACTTGAACATTCCAAACAGGGAAGAACATATATTTAATGTACTTTAAAAATGGCAGAACCTGATTAGAAGCATGTGGAATTTCCAGATTTCTTGGCAGCTGGGAAGAATGAAAGAAACTGAATAATGATGCAGCTTCTGTTTTCTTTTTAAATATTGCACTGGAATATATTGTAGTCATAATTTTAAATGAACATAGGGTTATTCTTGAGCTATTCTAAAGAAGTTTTCTGATCTTTGTGGAAGTATCAGTGAGGAGGAATGACCATTAAACTATTTGTTCTAACACCTGGCAGCCCAGAGCCAACTGTTGTACTAATCTGCAGTTGTTATATTCAAACAAATATCACAGTTAATTTTTCCCTAGCCGCCTTCTAATACTAGCTTTTTCCTGGAGATTCCTCTTCTAACAAATACCTCGTTCTGAGATTTTTATGGTAGAAAGCTATAGAAAACCTCTTCTACAAAATGATGTTTGAAGTTTGAGTTTCCTCCGTCTTGATACCTGAACTAACAACCGCTAAAGAAGCATTGTCCTCGCTTGCAGGTCTGCTGTGCRTAGACTGAAGATGGTAGTTGAAGTAGCTCAACTAACATACGTAAATAGAACCACTTGCTTTTATTTTTCTGCAGGATTTTTTCCTTACATTGGATTGGTAGATTTTAAACATAAAACAAATAATTCCATGCATTTCTATCTATTCTGTGCCTTTTTAATTAAGAAAGGACTAGCATCCTTCAAACATCTATCTTGTAGTCTTGAAGTCGTACCTTAGCAATTCAGAGACAGAAGATTCTGTCCTATTTTTGCTCCTCAACTCTTGGCTTGCACCTCTGGCAAAACAATTGAGCAAATGGACTAGGTGTGTTTAGAGAACATAGAAACCTCAGAGTAAATTGCTGAACTTGAAAGCATCTCACTTCAGCCATTTGTGACATTTTTCTAACAACATGTAAAACTGTTAGAGTGCCCGATATATATTATATAGCATTACTCTTGATGTAAAACGTGGTAAAGGAAAGATTCTGGATTGAGAGATGTATTGCAACGTGTTAAGCTATTCAGACACCCTGTCGTCTTAGATATAAGTTTGTGCAAAACTTCCGAAACAGGAGACTTTTTGTAGATAATAGGAAAGAAATTGCCTTTATAGACAATCAAGGTTCTTTTCAATTACTGTTTTTATAAAATCATACTTTAAATCTTTCCTTTCTGCTGAAAATGTTGTTATGCCATGAATATTCAGGATATGCAGCTGAATGAGGATTAACATTTACAACATTTCCTTCTTTCATATGTTAAAGTTTATATACCTAACAAACACTAGGGTGCAAGTGTTTGCCAAATCTGTACGCTGATTACTAGAAGGTATCATGTTATTTTACCCAGCTCATATAGGTAAGTCAGCGTTCTCAAACTACAGTTAATGTTTAGTAGGTTGAGCTCCATTTTATATATGATGAAATAGTATCTTTGGCACGTTCAGCAAGTATGCTACAGGTGTATGAATGTCCTCAAAAGGTAAAACAAGATCTAGATGTAGATCAGAAGTCTTCTGCGGTGTTCTGGATGTTACTATTTTTTCCCCAGATTTTGTTGACCTCAACAATGGCAGGTTCTATGTGGGTGTCTGTGCATTTGTGAAAGTCCAGCTTAAGGTAAGTGGATTTTGTTTGCTTTGTCTATAGTTGAGCAATTGCTTAAAGTGGTGAATGAAAGCTCATATACAGGCCAGACTGTGGTTCAGAAGAGTACTGTACATCCAGCTTAGAGGGAGTAATTTGGCTTGGGAAAGCACAGCATTTAACTAGAAGTGTTGCATATGCAGAAACTCCCTTACATTTAATAAGTTTTAAATTCTACTTCAGGATGGATCATATCATGAAGATGTGGGTTATGGAGTGAGTGAAGGCCTAAAATCTAAGGCCTTGTCCTTAGAAAAGGCAAGAAAAGAGGCAGTAACAGATGGACTGAAGAGGGCGCTTAAGTAAGTGAAGGTCGATACTTTTTCAGAAAGTATTTCAGAAATACATTTTCAGAAGTGTTCTGAGAGTTCAGTATTATTTTCAATCATAATGAACTATCATCTCACAGGTGCTTTGGGAACGCTCTTGGGAACTGCATCCTAGACAAAGACTACCTTCGAGCTGTAAATAAGCTTCCACGTCAGGTACAGTACATGGGCTTTTGAGGCAGGGACCAATAGATGTTCATTGCTCCTAGTCCTTTATGTTAAAAGGAATGTAAATAATGATATCTTTGTGTCTCCTCCCTGAATATTGCCAGCTATGAGAGCTGTAGCTTAATTTGCCTGCTAGCCTGATTGTATGAACTATTACAGAATTCTTCAATATTTTACAACTGTGTTGCTCTAAAGTTGGACCATTACAATAGGCAAGGTCACTAAGGTGAAGAAACAGTGTCCAGCTCAAGATCTCATGACATTTATTGCCATATTGTCTAAGTGTCTCTGTTAAGTGCCAGTAAAGAGTTCAGTTAAAACTGTGTTCGTGACAAGTTAAGTGCTACCACAAGAGACACTAAACAGTTTATTCTTGGTGCCATTTTCTGTGTGCTACAATTCTTAAGGCCAGTTAAGCTGTCAGCTGCAGTAACTGAGCTCATCAGCCTAGTCCAGCCACTTGTGCTTTAAATATGTATTAGTACTTATACCACTGCCAATGCACATATGCATGATGTAGGTAAGATGGAAATCCTTAGGAAATAGTGTTTTTACTATCCTGTATAAGGCATAAGCCAGAATACTTCTCTTAGTCTACTGTTATTGTTGGTGGCAGCATGATCCAGTTTATTATTTTGAATTTTAAACTCAAACTTATTTGTCAATTTCATAATCCTGGACTTTTCCAGAAAACAACAAAAAAAGGAAGATAGCTGCATGCTATTTTTAATTGTGTCAATACACAATTGCCCACATCTGTAACAGGTCATAAAACTAGAGGTTGTGGGCAGGGCAAAARAATAGCCAGAGAGATTATCTGTTAACATATGTATCCTACCCTAAAGCAGGTAAGGCTCCTGCGTGCATTCCTGCAAAATTATGACAATTTCATTTAGACCTGAAGGCTCTCAAGTTGATAGCTTGTATGTCAACTGTTGGGTATCAGAAAAGAGGACTGTTCTTCAGACTTTAGAGAGTTCTGGCCCAAAATAGGAAGATTTCCACTGGAAACACTTCCTCCTTCAAACGAAATTTTCAATGTACATGGCCCAGCATATCCTAGAAACAATACCAGGTGGGTCAGATACCAAAGCTGCTTGCTTTTGGTAGTCAGAACTTTCACTTAAGGTTAAGCAAAGTCTGTATAGTAGTAATTTTGCCATATCTGTTGATAGTTGCTTTGGCCTCTTATTAATCAGTATTCAAACTCTGCAGGGGCCTAATGCACATCACCAGCTAGATACACTCAGCATTGTCCTTGTAACAGAATTTATGGTGTACCCATATTTCAACCCTCAGTGCTCAGTTCATTTTTTATACTTGTTATTCTGTAACAGCATGTTTGTACTGAGGTTTCAAGAAAAGTTAATTTCAAAAGGTGGTTTCAACTTTCAGTTAACCAACTTGGAGTCTTCCCAAAAGAACATTGCAAAATACTAGATGTATTTATGATATAATGGAGGAACAAGGATTTTTAGACCAATCCCACAACTGCTTTTAGTTGTTGCCAATCTCTTCAAAGTCTTACCACAGAAAAGCAAAACAGGTAACAGTATATTTTGTTGCTTCATGAGAAGTGTACATCTCCCTGAAAATGTCCTCTACTTGAATTCAAAATGTGTTGGTAACTAAAATCTGCAATTGAATTTTGAGAGCAGTATATACTAGATTTGACTGTTAGACAGTGAGAAATAAAGTTAGGAAGACTTACGCTACAATTCTATGTTGTTTTAAATACCTGATGCTGTATTACTGGCAAATAGTGACTCTTGAATGTACAAAGAATTAGCTGTTTACTTGAAAGATTACTTTCCTTGCCATGACTATGCTTCCTACCTTTACTGAACAGTAAGGGGCCAGGTTACCTCTTGCTTTGCTTTTCAGACTCCTTACCTACTTTAGGTTTCAGTTTGCAAGGGAAGAGCTGTGGTGACTTCACCCTCTGTAAAGCATTCGATCAAACCAAACCTTCTGAGGTGATCTGCCAGACTTAGCACAACACTGTGGAGAAATGCTTCTTACTGTTGGCAATCTGGTCCAGAGAGAGATAATAAATAGTGATGTGTAGCCATTCTTTCAAAGTTATCACACTTTCTGTGTATGCTTTAACATAGCACAGAAGTCCTCATAGTATTACATTTGTCCTGGCTGTTACTCCAGTTACACTTACCAGCCTCTATCTGTTTAGCTCCTGATGTGTACCAGTTGGGGGCAGTAGGCTTGTAGGCGGTAATCTGCTTTGCACATTGAGGAAAACCTTTTGCAACTGATGATCCATAGACTTTTGTAGGGACTTCTTTAGACCAGGATTTAGCAAACTCTGCTAATCAGCCTAGAGCTGTAACAGTGTTCTTTCTGGCAAAATTAGATTGTAGGAACAGATCTGAAGTGAGGCCTCACCAAGTAAAGATGCCACAGATGCTTTGCCAGGATTRCATTGTCACAAGTTTCAAAATCACAGAGCCAAACCATCCTGTATTTAATAGAAACAGAAGGATATACACCCCTTAGTGACCTCATGATTACAGAACTGAGTATCRGGTCTGCCATAGCCTTTAATGAAAGTGTGAAAATGGAACTGGCAAAACTAACAAATGCCAGGGACAGACTCAGACTCTCTGAGAAGCTGCAGAATTCTGAATCATCTGCATCTGTTCTTTCCTGCAGAGAGCATAGTGCAGGCAACATGGGATAGCTGCTCTGAAGCACTGACCTACCAGTTTAAACTAACACAGAGTTGTATGAAGTCAGTGATTAACTGAATGACATGACTCTGCGYGTTTCATAAGTTGATGAAGAAAATTTCTGAATTAGTTTTCTTTATTCCTTTCCTAGATGCCACCTGAGTTGGATTTGGTCAAAGCTAAAAGACAGGACTATGAGCCTGAAATAGAGAAAGCAAGATACAATAGCTGTTTGGAAAGGCAGAGCACAGGATGGAGACAACATGGTGAGACAGTATCTACTTGTAAACCTGGGCAGATGGAGACTCCCACAGATGCTGAATATCAAAAACAGCTAAATAGCTGCAGGTAAGACTACTACCATGAATTTATTTTAAAAGGTATGTTAGAAGTTACTTCTCTTAAAACACACGGAGAACCCAATTTGGAAGATGCTGCAAAATGCTGATTTATTAGATTTTTCTTTGCTGTTATTTCTTTATACATTTCTTCTCTGTAAATGGTAACTGCTGAAATCCTATTCAACTTTGTGCTTATTTGGGGAAGCGCAGAAATATAGACTCCTCAGCTACTGAGTGTGATGCTACTTACCAGCGGAAATTGCGACAAAAGCAGCTACAGCAACAGTTCCGGGAACAGATGGAGAGCAAGCAGCAGGTTCCAGTAGTGAATCCAGGCAGCAAACAGGGTAAGGCTTGGCATTAAGAACTTGCAGTTGTAATGAACATATTATCCTTCCTACCAGGAGTCTGATGAGGTTCTTTTTCTTGTCTGTTATCACACACCTGTGAGAACAAAGGAAGGAGGCTTATCAGACTTGTTTCCCATATTTTTAAAGTGGAAGAAATGTGGGCTCAAGAGCAGCATCATTAAACTGTAACTTTCCAACCACCCTAAAGCATCATGTAGCACACCCCCCAGCTGAGGCTTCAGCACTTAACCGAGGCAATTACAGGCAAATAGGCATTGTGTTAGCTATTAATAGGTTGTTCTTTACTTATGGGGAAGTCTGGACAGCTGTGTTGTAAGTAGGAACTTAAGGAAGGTGGAGGGAGGGATAAACAGGCCAAAACCTGTTTAAAGTAATGCAATTGTCCTTACCAGTTGTCATCTTGCTATTCCACATACYGTTGCCAATGCATAAGAATCAGCTTTGGGGAAAGCGGGTACCTGGTGGCAGTTGCTGCTTATTGTTTCAGATCCACAGTCTCTTTAGAAGGAGGAAAAAAGGTTCTTCTGTCTTTCTGTCATCAAAATCTTCTTGTGTTATCTTTGTCCAGCAACATCTGATCCTCCTGTAAAGCACAGCACTCCAACGACAGTACAACAAGAATTAGCAATAGAAGAGGAATTCTTTGCAGGTCAGCCAAAAACTGATGAATGGTAACAAAATGTTATATCAATTAGCATTTAAATCAGCTCTCTAAAGTAGTGTTTGAAGGCAACACTTGTATACAGATTGGAATAATAGAAGCATGAATATAATTAGCTTAGCAGTACTGATATAACGTAAGTGGCAGAAAAATAATATTAAAATGTGTAGGAGATGAGCAGATTTCCATCACTAGGCGGAGTTTCACACCACATTCTTCAGCAGAGAATTGCTATAGCTATCTGGCATACCGCTTTTCCTGAAGTAATGTTTCAGGGGAGGGGAAATCTTCTTAACACAGCTGTAGCTATTTGGGTCACACTTGCACYGTGGAACCCTGGTATTGCTTAACTSCAGAGCGCAAGGGGGAGTGCCAGCTTATCTGCCTCAGTTCTCATGATACATGGCAGGTTTTTYTTCCTTGCATAATTTTCCTGTTGTGCACTGACAGAAGATATTTATAGTTTAACTTTTAGATTGGCSAGCATTATAGGAAGAGAGCTTATAGAAAAAGATATTGGAAATATTTTAATGACCCAAAAGTATATTAAGTTGTTGATGGTAGCTTATATTAAACTCTTCTGTTTTGCATAATCTCATGTTTAATTTGATCATCTTTTGATTCATTCTAGATGACCCCGAACTTTGGGATATTTCCTTGGAGACCACAGATCTTAACATAGCCAGCCACAAAATGGCAGGCCCATCAGCTGGACACCAGACACCTGAAAGACCCCTTGGATGTCATCAAATGACTACTCGTAACAGAACGCCTCAGAGAATGAATTATCACAAGTCTTCTGCAAGGCTTGCCCAATTGCAGCCGTCTACTAATCGCATGAGCAATAGCCACTGTGCCAACTGGCCTGCATCAGGTACGTGCTATGAAAAAAATGGAAGCCGATGACATGATTTCTATCTTATAGTGGCACRTGGCTTTGACAGGATCTGTTAGATTAGCAAACTGGAGTAGGAGAAACAGCCCTCTTTTTCTGACATTGTCTGCAGACTATTGTGACAGTAGAGTAGGARAACTATCCTCTTCTCCATCTAATGATCCTCTAAAAGAAGCACTAGAGAAAAATCAAGTTGAAGAGCACTTTTTGAAGCAGAGAAAAGCCTTAAGAATTTTCCATTTCTCACTGTCTCCCTGTTTAGCAGAGYGCAGTCCATGTAGAAGTCAAAGCTTGAAGAAAAGGCGGCTAGAACCTACGTAAGACAGCTGGTGGTATCATTACCTAGAYGCTGAATTACATCAGAGGACTGCAGTTGGCTGTTCAAATTATGCGGAGAAATAAGGCATTAATGGATTCTCCTGTATATTTTGATGGTGCAACACAGAAGAGAGCTTAATGTGACATACCATAAAGACCTTAATGTACTCTGGGGTCATTATAGAAAAAGGCATTTGAAACATTTTAAACAAGCAATCATGAGTGCTTCTGTAGCACTAGATTTGTGGCTGTATTACAAGTTGAAGTTACAATTAACTTGCCTGAAATGATAGCAGAATTAATTGCTGGCATGAGACGCAAGTCATTGCGTCTGTCTTCCTCGGTGTTGCATTTCAGCACAGAGGAAACCGTTTTTCAGTAGAGGGGGGAGAAAGTGGTTTAAGGTCACAGGATGGAAAGTGTACAAGCTGTGGGCTCCCATTCAGTAAGGCTGAGCACCTAAAACTAATTGGTGTCAGCATCTGCCTCCAGGTGCGGCCCAGCTGCGCCACGTGGCTGCACTAGTGGGGTTGGAACTGCTCGCACTAACAAAACTATCCTCAGGCTTCTGGAGCAGCAGGACATTTGGCTGCGCTGCTGCAGCAGGACAGTACAAGGGCAGGAGCATGCTGGGACTGCTGCTGAGGAGTTGCACATGGAATCTCAGCCTCAGACAGTGTTTGCGTAGGAGCTTTATAAAATGGATGGGAGGTACAGTTTTGTTCCTTGAAGTTTTTAGATAAGCTTTCAGTCTTCCTTACTATTAAAATAAACATGAAACTTGAAAAACAAATTCCATTTCAAACTGTTCAGGACTCAGTGCTGTTCAAACCATTACAACTGATTTCCTATTTAGCAGGGTCAAAGAAATCAATATACTGAGTAGGTACAATTAGGAAGCTAAAGACGAGCACTGCCTTTCCTTTAATATGGGCAGCAACTAGGAAAAAGGTTCAAGGGACAACTCTGGTCTTTCTCTCTGTTCTGTGGTGAAGGGATGCAGCAGCTACAGATCCTGCTGGGCCAGGCAGGCACCTGGCACCACTGCAGGGAGGGGATTCAGGCTGTCACCTGTGCTGGCAGCTCTCACCCTGGTGGCACTTAGGGGTGCCCTGTTCTCAAGGAGGGGTCTCATATTGTAGAACGACCTGAAGTACCAGAGACAAGGATGTAAGACAGTGCAACATCYACTTAGCTGACCCAGAAAAACTATTTACACAACTCTGATTATGGCAATCCTGAAATCAATGTCAGACTTGAAATAGAACTTTGTTCCTGTGCTTTGCCATCTGTGGGCTATCTGGTCAAGCTTCTTCAAATATATTTACATTTAGATTGCTTGAGGTAKTAAGAATTTACTTCTGTTCCTCACGTGCTTTCCCAAAGGCCTTACTTTTTCTCTTTACCACTTAACCTTTTTCAAAGTTCTTCTTTTTCAAAGATTCCCTACTATCCATATCCCTCCCAAACAGGACAAAGAACAAGGATTATTTTTATTATGTAAAGACAGGACAAGGTATAATCATCTGTAATAGATCAGATGGTCAGAAGCCACCGAGAAAATAATTTCACATTTCACCAGATTAGTTTCTCTCTTAACTCAGTGGTGAGTTAAGAACAGCTCTGTGAAGAAACACATACCRCATCTTCAAGTCATATATTGACAGATGAAGTAAGATACCTGTTAGGAAGGGAATGTGCAGACAGTGCAGAACAACAAAGCATTGCCAAACTTTGGCCAGAAAAATGTAAGAGCCCCCATACATTCGAAACAACAGCTCTCTTGGCTCGACGGAAACATTGCAAACGTGGACATGCCTCCTTTAAAAGAACTGACTGAAATATACCTCGCAGGATACATCCTTTTTTTTTCAAGAAAACCAGCAAAACTTATAGAGTTTTTTTTTTTTTAATAAAAGGACTTGAGTGGCATGAGTCATAGCAGAAGCTGTTCTTAAAATGGAAAGAAATGCAACAGTGATTAGTGTTTAGAAGCACCAAATAATTCCTGCAACTCTACAGCTGTTTGAGAATGATTGTATAGTAGTTTGATTCTTCCTGTTTATCTACCAGTATAGTTTGGGGTTGGAATTCATATGAGATCTATACTGAAGAGTTTCTTCTGCCCAGCAGCACAGATGCACACCCCTTTTCCCTTTTCCCATCCTCTCTGGAGAGGGCAGTAATCAACAGAACAGCAAAGGAGAAGTAGAATTAGGGGGAGTAGAGAGGCCTTTCCCAGGCCCCTTCCACCATTTTCTGCTCTAGCTTCATTGCCAAAAGGAAGCACAAAACRCCTGCAAGTTAACACATACCTATATTTCAAACTGGGAGACCTGCTAAGTTTTTGACTATCATGTTTAAGCCTATTTCATGCCTATTTGGTAAATTCACAAGTCAGCCATACCAACCCCCCATACCACTATGTTTTAAGTTATCCTTCACCTTCTTCCCTTAAACATTTATATTCATATTTTCATAAAGGAGATTCATTCTGTGAACTGTTCTCTAATAGAATACTCCAAAGCAAGAAACTGTAAAAGGTCAAAGACTCATTACTGATAGCTGCTTTTGAGAAGGGTATCATTAAAATGGGTTTCTTGTACTTTCCTGTGATAAACTGATAAATTGGATAACAGACAGTTAAAATTGATCCATGAATAAGAAGTAGAGATTGGAACCTCCTGCTCCACAAGAAAACCCACAGCTCAACAAAAGCAGGTTTGGTTTATTTGAATGATTTCATTAAGTATTCTACAAAGGTAACAAATTGCAGCACAAAGCGCAGTCATACAAGTAGCGCAATGCCTGGTTTTAGTGCAAAACATACAACTAACTACGGCCAGGGAAGCCCAAAGTTTGAATTCATTTTATTTTTTTATTTTTTTATTTTTTTTTACAGTGTACATTGTTAAATAATGTAAAGAAAACGCTTGTAATTCAGAAACAGATTTTATGTGGAAAAAGATACTCAAAGTGTAATATTAAACAAAATAATTTAACAGTTCAGTAGCATTAGTTTATTCCTCTAGACTTCAGTTATTCATCCACAGGAGGGAAGAAAAAAATCAATGGTAAATAAAACCAGTTCTTGCATAACATTAAGTGAAAAACGACTTCAAACTTACTAGATCAAAATTAAATAACCATGTGCTGCATTGAGCTGATTAGTTCCCCTGTCATGAAATATTCCCCTTGTTTCATTACTGCCTCAGGTTTGTAACTGCTCCTTTACATAGAGCACACGTCCACCCTACACTTGGTGTATTCAGGAAACTCTTCTCTGCATCCATTCACATCAAAAAGCAGAAGGTTTCTGTTCAACTTTAGCAGCAGGGACCCCGCCACCACCACCATTTTCTTCCTGCCTTTCCATCACTCTCGCGACTACGAGCTTCCTCTCTCATTCTGCAGTTCTCATCCTCCTCACCTTAGTTACAAAGGGTAAACCCCCAAAGCCGAGGAACTGTTGGAATCCAGCCACTCTGCTCCTAACTTTTGCCCTCAGACCTTCATCTCTAGCTCGTGCACGCCCTTGCTGCCAAAACTGCTGTTTAAAAAAAAGAAAAGTGACATGAAACAAACAGACCTTGCGCTTTTGTTTTTAAAGATAAGAGAGAGAACATCTAGAGACAGAGAAACTCCTTATTAAGGCTCCACAAGGGAATAGCACTCACAGAAGAAATTTCAGGCAAGTAACATCTCCCTGATGCACCAGTTTCCAGGATGCGACTGAGCTACTCCCAAGTACCAGGAAGCAGTACTTTGACCCTTCACAGCTTTTTGCAGCACTATATAAATACTGGTTGGTATTATTTTTACTTTGAAGAGGGAACCAGTATTTTTAAATAAGGGAAAATGAATAAAGCAGAAGTACAGTACAGTTACTATGAGGTGACAGTTGGTTACAGTCCTGGTACCAGTTTGAAATTAAGTGAACAAAATCATAAATCCTCCAGATAAGACAGAGGAAAATTCTTGATGCCGGCTGTTTCAAGTGCATCCATTGCCGGCAATGGACATTGCACCAGGACAGTCTATTCCTGGCTTTAAGGAATTAAGGAAAAAAAAAAGRAAAAAAAAAAAAAAAGAAAACCAATCCCAGCAGACAAGCCCACACCAATGAGCAATGACACCTCTCCCTCATACCACATCCTGACCAAACATTTTCACCACTTCACAGGTGGAGTCCAAGCCACATCTTAAGTTGGACCTTTCCCAAGACACACGTTCTCCCCATCCTCTCTGATTCTGCTCCAGACCTCTTAACTCTTTAGACAGGACTAGTTAGTTTCACCTCAGCTTCACCCACCACCCTCCATCTCGCTCCCACCTGGTCCTCCTCACACCAGCGACTTGAGATCTGCGCACTTGGACAAGTTTCCCCACTGCTCAGAACTTTGTTCCAACCTACAGCCTCAGTGACTTCCCCCTCCAAACACCTACTCTAGACAGTTGCAGTAACACTAAATAAACACTCCAATTGTTAACTCTTTAATGTCCCGATCACTAGGTACACATCCATCCTGCTCTGAAGTTGCCCTCTGTCCATCTGGGGGTCTGCTGGGAAGATGATGCTAACTGCAGAAGCAATAGAAGTCCAAGGCACTAAAATATCCAGCAAGCATACTGGGAGAACAGACAAGTATTCAAGTACATTAATTTATACAATTTTACATTCACATTTATTTATCTAATACAATGAAAATACAAAGGAAAAAGTTAAAGTGTCTCCAATAAGTATAAGGATATAGCTAGCTTTTTTTCCATTTTTTCTTTTTAACTTTTTTAACCCTCTATATTCCACTCATTTTTAAACTACTGTTGTCCAACAACATTTATATATCACAGTGTTTCCACATCAAAACTGATGGTAAGTACATGTCCGCAGGGAACTTTTAAAATTTTTAAACAATTTAAATTGCTCTAATGCTGCAGTCAAAGCTGTTAATATCTTACTTAAAGCAGTAATGACCTATCAAGCACGGGCTGCACTGCAAGTCCATTCTTGTGCCCCATCATTCTGGGGCTAAATACGATTGTTTGGGGAGAGGGAGAGGAGGGGGACTTGGACAGCTTTTCTCCTGGTCTTGGTTCTTCAGGGAGAGATGAGAAGTGTGCTAAAGCCTCATGCTAGGATTCACCTCTCCCATCTCAACATGTGTGGATTCAGCCTCAAACCACAGAGGAATTTTACAGCAAGACTGCATTAACTGACCCCATGACTTATCTTCACAGCTCTCCTTCCACAYGAGAGCAGGACCACTCAGTCAAAAGCACTGTCCCATCATAAGGATGCTGATCATCCTCCTCCCCCTTGAAAGTGTGTGGGGAAACTCCCTTTACAGAGAGCTGACAGCAATGGTTGGAAAAGAGAAATTCATTCCCAGTCTGGCAAGCTACCAGTTCATTGCAGCACTAGTAGATGATACAGGGCCCCATCTCCCTCCCCATGTCCTGTCCCAAGGTCTAGCCAGCATGGTCTCCGAGCATGGCTAAGTGGTCCGCAGGTTGGAGCCTGGGGGGTTGCTGATAGATTTCTGCAAATTGCTGATGTTGAAGCTTTGCAAAGATGCGGCACCTATGGGCTGGAACTGGCCAAGTGGTTGCTGTGCTGGACCACCTGTCCCACTCCATGGAGCTGCAAAAGATGCTGCTGGATAACCGTACTGCTGCGGAGGGCACATAGCCTTTGTGAAGGGACCTAAAGAGGTAGCTGATGCTGCAGAGATGGGCGTAGCACCCAGGGAAGATGTCATAGAAATACAGAGTTGACCAGGTGCTGAGAATTTTCTTGCCATTCCAGGGCCCTGAAAGAAAATCCAGCCCCCAAAAGTAGTTATGTAACTGTATTGAAAAAACATAGGCTACCCCCTTGGCCCACAGGCCACACCAAATGGATGTTTACAAGAACACCTAATGGTCTTCCTCTCTAGTCATCCCATTCCCTTCAACAGCAGGTGGCATAACCCCATACMTGAAAGATATAGCCAGCACCTTTCTAGAGCAGTTGTTCAGGCTATGTGGAAACTCTGCGCTAGCTACATTTGGTACCCTAACAGATAGGGATGAGAGCAACAGTGTCTTGCCATAAGTGTTCATGGGTGAAATCTTACCTCATAGTTGCTATGCCCTTTGCCAACTTTCTTGCCAGACAGGTTCATGGCATCTCGGGCCCAATTATCTACCAGCTTGTGCAGGTCATCTGTGAAAGTCCCTTTTCGACTAGAGGCAATAGCAGGAGGCTGAGGCTGGGGTGCTTGGCTGTTCACTGTAGCCCCAACTGTGTTAGTGCTGCTGGTCCCTAAAAATACAAGAAAGAAGAATCAAAACTCTGGTTTTTTTTGTTTTTTTTTTTTAAAAAAATTTCTAGTAAATTTAATATCTGTGGTAATGGCACAATAATAGAGAGCCAGTTAAAATGCCATGCACATTTAATCCTGCATTTCAATTTCAAGACGCACTGAACAGGGAATTCAARGATTCCTACAGTCATTTTTTTCAGATTAATGTATTTTGTAGATATGTTTACTTCTCCAGAGGTGCTGCAAGTAGTCATCTTAAGAGGGGAACAGTAGCAGCCCATAGGTCTTTGTAGGGGGATTAGGAGATTAGATTTCAACACCGAATGACAGTACAGTCATGTCATTCTCTCATCCTACATCATTTAATCAGCAGCAACCACTATCAGCACAAATCAGTTCCACCTTGGAGGACAACACTAGGTGCTGAGGAAGGAGCAGTACAATCAGCATAGCCAGCTGCTCTGCAGAGAGTTATCTCCACTTTGTAGGAACAAAGAAAAAAATTCACCCAGATTACACAAAGAAACCTGGTGAGAAACAGCAATTGTTGTTTCCAATAGCTGCCATACTTATGTTCTTGAGGATAACCAGATGGGACTGTCTTCCTCCACCAACAGCCAGGATCAGCAGGGGAAGTCTGTACTGCATTAATTTTTGCTTTTTGTCTCTGAAAGCATTTTTTGGCCATTACGTTCAGATTTCCTATGTCAGAAGAACAAGCATTTCAGATGCAGACAACTAGCACAGCTTAAAAGAAGGCAGAAATCAGAGCAGTTCCTGGAACATGCTTTACAAGTTTTTCCATTCACTGGGCTGATTGCAAGAACACAAAATGCCTTCACATAAATACTAGGCTTCACTTCTGTTAGAAAGCTCACTGAAAATTTTCCTGTAGAAAATATCCTGAAGAAGCTTCCTTTTCAACAGTGTCATTGTTCCCCTCACACTTGTAAACAAACAATTGCACTCAGATGTAAGCTCTTCAAAGACAGATACTGTATCAGTACTAGAGGAGATTGTATTTTATCAAGTAAGCTTCCTAAATTCCTAGCAGTATTCTCATTTCCATATGTTAAAGTTACGGTTAACCATTAGGCCCATAGGTCTTTTTTGAAGGACACGGTAAAGGCAGAACAAATCGAGATTTTTCAAATCCATTTAGTACAAAACCAATTAAACACAACAAAATAAGCATCTTGTTGCTGCAGCAGTAAACCCAGCACCCTTGCAAGCACACACCACCCTCAGCTACTTGTTTCTCAAAATTACTCAAACATTTCTGTTCACATGTGCTTAAGACTGCAACCAGGAAATCTAGGAAAATCTGAGTGTACAGCAGACATTTGTGAAGAAAAGTGGTTAGAAGTGGAGCACCAAGCAGCCCAGCAGTAAAATCACCATCTCTATTGCAGAGGCCGAACGACAAAGTCACTGTCTCTTGCCTGACAGCTAATTCATCTGTACCACCTCCCCTGGCTAACAGCCACAGTCCTTGCAAGCTCTGTATCTCTGAAAGAACGGGCTCCAAACCCCTGCGGGAATGTTTCATCGTAAGGAGTGAGTTAGGCAGGTGACATACTTACTATGCAGGACAATTAAGCAAAGTGTTACTGCCTCTAGTTGTGCAGAAGAGGAAAGAATACGTCCCCCTCCCACCAATTCCAACCCAAGCATGAAAGTGGCTCCCATCCAGCTGCCTGCAAGCTGGGCAGCAGTCACCACAGGCACGCAGACCCATGCAACGGCACACACAAAAAGGAAGGAATAAAGGTTCCCTGACCAGGGTGTGCAGCAGCAGCTCAGATGAAGAGTGATAGGGACACTTTAAAAGTGGCAAGGAAGATCTACAATGAAATAATGAGAAACTTAAGCATGCAAAACGTGGAAAGGGCTTGTAATACACTTATTAAATAAGAGTAATGATATTAAAAGTGAAATTAAGTCAGAACAGGCAAAAGCAAACAGATGTACTCAAGAGGAGCTGTCAATACCAGTAATAATCACATTCCACTGTCAGAATTCATGCAGGGATTGACACACTCACTCTCATCCTCTTCATGATGGCCAATATCTGCTTTTGATATTTCACATTCCCACTTTAATCAGTAAGCATACACTTTACAACTTGGGATCCTGGACCTACTCTGGAAAGCTTCCTCAGGCCACGAAAGGGAGAGAATTAATCAAGAGAATTAACTAGAATGCATTCATCTGAAGATGTGAAACATGATTTAGGAACGCTTTTGAGTGGTTTTGAAAAGGGCTGGACTGGTTCAGGATTTGGCAAAGGTGGGAGGCGATGGCAATTTTGTCCACCAAAGTGATTTTTTGAGAGCATTCCCATCTCAGGTCACAGTCAAAGGCAGATCACCTACGCTGTTAAAGGTGAGCTATAAAATTACCACAGCTCCCATGTAAAGTCAGTTTAGAAAATCACTTCTCAGAATTTTGCGTTTCAGCTCCCATGTAATCGCTGCCTGCAGAGGTTGCCATCCAGAAGAGCGTGAAAGGGAAGTGTTTAAACTTGTAGCATTCAATGGAAACAACCCCTGCATTCCTGCTCAGTCACAGCAACCGTCCCCAGTTCAGCTCTGACAAGAAGGATCTGAAATGAAACAGGCTTCTCCCTCTTCAGCCTGCCACCTGTAATACCTTCACTCTGCCCTCTTATTTTTCCCCCCATTAGCCAAGTCAAAAGACACCTATAAAACCATCTTAAATTGCAAACACACACAGGCATTTCTAAGCATTTCTTGCTTTGGGAGACATCTTTTGAGATCTCCAACAGCTCACTCTTACTCTTTTAAGATGTTGAAGGAGTCTCTGCAACTGGGTCTGTGACRGAGCTGGCAAACCCAGTCAGATCTGGAAACAGAGCAGCTGCTCARAGGTACCATTTTAGCACATTACAGTGAGCAACTGACCCTAATGCTCAATTCACTGCCATTAGCAATGAGCAAAGAGCGAAGGCAAGCTGCTCCCCGCCTCCACTTGTCTGCAGGAGTAGTAGCCAGCCTATTAAATACGCTAACGAAGGAGTACGCATCAGAGGGCATAACAGAGACAGACAGATGCTGTGCTGGAGACAGAGTCAGGGAGGTAAGGCTTCAGTGACCAGAAAAAGCTGATGAATAGCTTTACAATCAGGAATCAGAGATAACAGAAATAAGATAATTACTACAGAGCTGGTTGCAAGGACAGACTTTTTTCACCATCTTCCCTGAAGCACAAAGAGAGAGTAATTTGTTAAAAGGTAAGAGAAACAGTGAAAAGTGTTTAGTATCAGCAAACAGCACGAAAAGGTCGGCGAGAAACAGAGGACACAGCACAGCAGGGCTCTGCCTTTGTTGTAGTAACACCCCTGCAAGTTGCTACTGGGACATACCAGGAAAAATCCAAAGGATTGATCCGACAGTTTAATCAGTTGGACTTTCAGAAAAAGAAAACCCCAGCCTCCCGGCACTTGCTCTTCATAATTCTCAAGTGCAGCGCAGAATGCTAGGAAATGTTACTCTTACAATCGGTTATCAAAAAAGGAARAAGCAAGTAAATCTTCCACCTCTGTCAGGAAGTGGAAAGCATTTTAACAGCTCTAAAAGTAGGATTACTTCACAAAATGAGGAAAATTTGAGAGGTCTAGTGCTTTGTTTTTTGTTCCCCCATTTTCCCAAGTTTTTCCAAATCACAGGAACTGTTCAGATCTTCCCTGCCAAGCTGTACCGCTCTGTTTCTCTGGCTGCACAGTTAAAAGCATCAGTTGCTGCACTGTTTCCTCAATGCTGCTGATTCTAAATGAGCATCTTTTCCAGTTGTCTCCCCGCAATAGTCTGCAATAGCATCTCAAGGACAAGACTCCAGGAAGCAAGCAACCTGCGACAAGCCAAGAGCCAGGCCAAGCTGTGCCATGCCTTACCAATATTACCTGCTTTTACAGGACAGCTACAAGCCTCTCAAAAGGAATCCTTTTCACTTATCACCAGTCCTCTGAGCAACAGATATACATGCCAAAGGATTCCTTTTATAACCAGATGATGTACAATTTGCAGCAAGTMAAGGCCTTATAAGTACATGTTACTCATACATTCAGCTCATTGCCAATTCCAGAAATGGAATGGCTGTTTTTTTATACTCCCACACCAAAAAAGGATAGGTCAGACTAAAGATAAAAGTTAACATTGGTAAGAATTTCATTTCTTCCAAGAAAGAAGCCATAAATCTTTGAATTGCAAATGGCAATTAGTGCACATCTGCACATTAATCTTCCCGCTAAAACCAGTTAAAGATACTTGATTTTAAGGTCCAGAGAAGATTTACATACTATTAGTACTTAAATCCCCAAATCCTGTGAASTCAGACTGCAAAACCCAAATGCCAGGAGAAGTCTTCCCCTCTCCAACTCCCTCCCTCCCASAGGATGGAGCTGGTTGCATTGCAGCTGTCTCTGCAGAAGACCAGGTTAAGTTGCTGCACATGTTTATCTGGCTCAGCTGAGCTGCAGCCTACCACAGCAAGGTAGACGCCACGCAGATGTTTGGGACTGGCAGGTAGTGCAGCAATCAAAGGCCTCTTTACAGCACTTACAGCTTCATACCAAGTCATTTCAGAAGGTAAGAAATAAATGTCCGAGCATTCAAAGGGTGCAGCCTGCAGAAGCAGCATGGGAGACGCAGCAGCACTCCCAATAAAAAGCATCACATTAGCAGCCTCAGCTCAAGCGTATCAATACTTCAGACAATCACATCAGAAGTTTGAGGATCTCTTTTTAATCTGGCCTAATATGAGTACAAGTGAAATGATTTTTAAAATGGCTGAAAGACAACTTGTSGGGGTTGACAGGATGTCTGAAGACATCTAATTCCCCATCTTCACTGCTATTTGTGGCATATTCAGTCTGTCTCCTAGTCACAGTAAGAATTTCTAAACCTGGGCCCATCAGTAGCTAAGGATCTCTTGAGCTTTCCCAAAAATACTTTACAGATGTGCTTAAACCCCTCAGCACTTTGATCCTTAACTATGCTTCTGCTAATGAACATAAGTCAGTTTTAACTGCCAACAGGTGGCATCAACGCTCTGCASTGTAGTAAAGCACTAGTGCTGACAGCATGCAAAAATACATCCAGCTTGCACAGTAGTTTTACTGCTGGAAAAGGTAAACCTTTCCCCTATCAGTTACAGTAATACCACCCCAATGAAAGAATAATTTGGGAAACAAACCTCGCTCATTATTTCACTAGAAAAGCGCCTCCCTCATGTTCGGTAATGCATGCTAAAGCATAATTACTAGGCAGGCCAAAAGTAAAGGCCCATGTACCCATATCCTGCATCCTCTCCCCAATTTCTGCCATTTCACTGAACCATCCAGATAGGTTTCCAAAGCTTACAGAAGTTGATGCTTGTCACTATGAGTTTATTAACAGAGAATATCTAACATGAGAACCCAAACTTCTAAAGGTGTGCCAAGAGCAGCTCAGCTGAGCCATGGGATGGCAGGGAATACAAGTTGGCAGATGAGAATGGGCTGCATGAAACAGTCAGATCCAAGCAGCAGAAAAAAAAAACAAAAAGACAAAACAAAAAACAGACAAGGAAGGAGTAAAGGTGTTACACACAAAGAGCCAAGCAGGGCGTACTCAGAAATCGGGTCCTCCTGCCACCAGGCTTGAACGTCACTCTTTCAGATGTACAGTTAAACTTCGCACAGCCTGTGAGAAAACAAAAACGGGAAGAACAGAAAAAGGAGAGGAGAAGAGACAGAACACCACTACAAGATGTTAGCAACTCGAGGTTGAAGGAATGAAATGCATTAACGTGGCACACGAACAAGCCTCAAAGAGTGGACCAAGGAGTATGTAGACACAGTATGTGGAGCAGACTCCTTCCAATACATCCAGACATTAGRCCAAGTTTGCTGTGTTAATCTCTGGCATATAACCCAACCATAAGGTTGCAGTCCATAGGAAAGCCAAATCCTGGCAGAAGTATCCAATTAGAAAAGGTACTGTGCAACTCTAAGTACAGGGAGGCACAAGTAGCTCCAATGTACTTGAAACAGTTCATTAAAAAAAATAAAATAAAATAAAAGATATCTCTACAGAGAATTCCTCCCAAAAGCCTTTTTCTGTTTTCGGCTTGTACTTCTCCAGTTCTGGCAAAACCACTTGTTAAAATTGATGCATTCAACCAACCTTTGGGAAAGCTTTTCAAAAYAGTGTTAAAGGATAAAAACTGAAACAATTAAGTTCACAGAAGTATAGGAATCAACCTATCACTCCCTCAACYTGCAGAAAAGACCTTCCCTCCCAAATAAATCAAAAATGAGTCTTTGAGAAATTATTTAATAATATGATAACAAATTACATATAATCCATGACTTGAGTAAGATGAGCAATTTATTCCTACCATTCTATCACCCAGTGCTAAGTCTTCCTTCCAGGATAACTCTTGAATGCATAGTGGCAGAACATGGGTCTTTTCTTCACCTCAGATTACTTAAAAACCTCCACTGATAGAAACAGCCAAAGCAGTTTTGACATCTAAAGGATTTTCAGTGTCTTCTGGAATTTCCTACCATTTCAATTATCTGTTTGCACAAAAGCCACTCCTCTCCTTCCTTAAATCTCACTTCATATTTTGCCTTCCCATTCTCATCCATCTCTTCATCCTTTCAGCTTTTAGCTAATGCTTTTCTTCCAAATCAGAATACTGCTAATATCATGCTGCCACCTTTTGTATTCTCCTTAGTACTTTCATTAGAGAGAGGTTCATATATTATGTATTCATCACTTCAGCAAAACCTTCAACTCACTTCACTTATGCAAGAACCTAGAAATCTAGTTGCAAAAAGCCATTCTTATTAGTCTCCAAACATAGATCAAATTCCCAATCTGCTTTACAATGTTTACTAGAATCAAGTTTCATCAAGTTGAGCATTCCTCAAAAATAACACTGGTGCAAGATTCAACACGAATTCCACCTAAAGCCTTACCTTGGCCTGGTGCAGAAAGGCTTGGTACCGAAAGGGCACCATCACTGGTAAAGGCAGAATAGAGATTTTCACTAGAAGGTGAAGGTTTGAGGGGCTGTAACAAATGGTTCTGTCCAGTCTCTGGCCCGCTACCAGGAGGATGAAGAGTCTGCTGTGGGGGCAAGACTGATGGTGCACTCTGAGCCGACAAATTGCCTACAGGAAGAATCAAGATGAAAGACATTTAGTATTTCAGCTTTCCTAAATCATTTTTYAAGTTCTTTCCGTTGCTCCCAATGAATAGGAAAAATAATAGAGGAAAGCATGACTTAAACATTTAGGGGGTAGTGAAGTCACTAGCAAGTAATTCAAATGTTTATCTGGGCTATTATGCCAAAGATACAGGGGAAAAAGTGCTGAGGCGGGAGGAAGCCACCAGAAGGACATCACCCTCTGGTCATGCRTGTCAATCGAGAAGAAAACAAAACAAAAACAAATCTAGACACTACAGCAGGGAAGGAACCACTATAAGTTTGTCAGAAGTAGCGTTAACCTGATTTAGTTATTTAAGGCAACTGTCCCAGCTCACTGCCACATGCTCATATATAACTCCTCTATAATATAAGAAAATAGAAGTGAACACCCTGGGTGACTGGATAGATACGTACCCTGCTACATTATGTGGATTTACTAAAAATATGCTGAAAGCAGCAACAAGTACTCCTGCTCACAATGCTGACCCTCCAGTATTGTTTACTCAGTGCCAGAAAATATGAGGGACATCTACACCTACATAGCAAGGATCTGAAAGCCATGCCATTCAAACAGTCAGAGAACTATCTTTGAACTCTATTTAGTATGAAAATAGTTTTAATAAGAATAGAATCCTTCACTGTTGAATCCTTTTTTCATTCAATTTGGAAAGTATATAAAAACACTACTCCATAGAAATTTGCTACTCTGACATCTATTGGCTACTATTTTAGCTTCTGAAGTGTAAGGATATTAGCCATACTATGCTCAAGTGCTACTAAAGCGAGGGGTGGGGGGAAGTATCTCTGAAGGTAAGTAAAGAGATCAGTTCCATTCTGCAAAAGCAGACCCAAGAGGGAAAAAAGAAAAGTTTAATCTAAAAAACTTAAGTTTCCGCCTCTACTTTAAATTCATAGTTTTCACTCCAGAAAGGATACTGTCTATTCCTCCTAATCAGAGCCCTGTGACTAGTCTCTACAAAATAAACACCACAGTTTTAAAACTGCTCTTATGAAACAGTATAATACACTGATCTTTCAGACTACAATCTAGCAAAAGTCATTTAAAAGTTTTTAAATGTAAAGGTCTCTCTTTAAAGATCTTGTAGAGATCTCTCAGTATGAGACTGAAACAACAATATACTATTTACTTTAGAAGTCATACTGGCCCTCAAAAGACTTGGAGAAACTCTTACCTCCTGATAGCTGAGGGCTCTTATTTCCCTGTGAGCTGCTACGACTGGACTTGCTGCTTTTTCCTTTAGTTGGTCGTCTCCTCCTTCCCGAAAGGGGTGCAGCCGGGGGGATAATTACTGCAGGTGGGATCTTTCCCAACTTCGTGTATAGTGATTCAATCTCCTGCTTCTGGCGGCTCTGCAGCTCCTGGATCTCTTTAAGGTGCCTAAGAAGTTACAGTAGAAAATTAGTTTAAAAACATTATATGTATACATGTGCAATAAATTGCATAACATGTATGTATATTGTACATGTACAATTACATGTACGTACAATTCTCCCCTTCCCCCTAACATGACGATTTYCTTTAGTCAAATTCCCACTAAAAAGCAAGACAGGACAAAATATATCTTGACCACAAATAACCACTAAAAACATACGGCAGAATACTCGTTATTTTCCATTGTGGTCTAATTGTGGCCAGAATTCCAATACGAAGTTCCTAATGTTGCAATTGTAAAGCCAGGATAAATRGAAGTACAAAAAAGCATATACACCTATTGTAGAAGGTCTGATCACTSAACATAAATGCTAGAGGAATAACTAATTACTCATTTTCTGAGGTGTGGCCTTACAGACATCCATGTCACTATTTTATCAAATTTTCAGAGCTGTTACATACACAAGATACGAAATTGGCAGCTGCCATTAAAAATTTTGACTTCCAACATAGATAAATTAGTAGGTCACATTCCTTGACTTCCAAGCTTTTTTCTAAACCAAAAGAAATTCTTGAGGAGAGGGAGAGCCATCAGAAATTCCAGAAGTGCATGTTAGAAATGCGGAGTTGTTTATTTTAACTAAGACATCAATATTTCCAATAGCTACTGATTTTCAACGATATGCAAGAACTATGAATCTGCACAGTCTTATCTCATCCATAATGTGACAATCTACATGTAAAGACATGCAGCAAGACTACAGATTAGAAAATTAAGCTTAGCAAGTGCACATACACATTTTTGGGATAACTATGTACTTCTTTACCTCTAAAGAATCTGTCTTACCACACAAAACACTGACAACCAGTTCTGAGATTTAGCAAAAGTTTAGTYTTTTAAAATAGTCTTTCTTAAGTAAAAAGTACAGTCTAGATGAAATGAAGTTCATATAGTCTGTTACATATATTGCACACCTGACCACTTATTTTACCTTCAAAAGGGAAGGCGAGAAAAGAAAAAAAGAAAAGAAGTCTTACTTCTCCCGTAACCGACGGAGCTCCAATTTCAAGTCTTCATCTTCAATATCCGACTCATTGTCGCTGCTCATGTAAGAAGAGTTGAATGAGTTGCTAAGGCTCTGAGCAGGGAGGCTGATCTTTGACCCCAAGGGCTGAAGGGAGTCTGGGCTCCCTGAGCCATCATCCAGCTCCTTCACCATCCCGCTCAGAAAGGCCGCCTCCAGCTCCGAGGACGGGCCGTTCATGTGTGGGGACTGCCTTGCCTCCAATTCCTTCTGAGGAGCTGCAGCGGAAGCAGCAACTTGTTCCAAGTCCACAGAGAGAGGAAGAGTCATTGGCTCTTTCTCWGCACAGGTGATTTCATCCTGAGTCTTGGACACTGAGAAGCGCCCCACTTGATCCGTTGTTGTTGTCACCTGGAAGCGCCCAACCTTAGTAGGCCGACCAACATCTACTGGCAATTGCACCACAGGAACTGGGTGAGGAATACCATCTACCACATCCAAGGATGAGCCAGCGACAGCCTCACTTTTCCGACTGCCAGCCTGCTTTACCAGTGTACTCTCTGGGCTACTGCCAGAAAGAGATGAAGATTCAGAAGAGGTGGTTTCAAATTGCACTGGCTTAGTTTCCGGTTTGCCACTCTCTTTTAGCACATCATCCACTGCCACTGAGACCTAGGATAGAAAAGTAAATCAAGCAGACTTTTAGTTCTTTAACATGGTGCTGTGATTTACTTTTCAAAAGAAAGAAGCATCTGAGAGGGGAAAATAACTAGTAACTCCTTGCAATGCCACAGTCCTAGATAATCTGGATGATTCAACTCCAAGAAACAGAAGATTCAGAGAAGACTTCCATCACAGACAGGACAAAGTGAATACCCCAATATTAAGTTAGCCCAAAAAGCAGTGAMCATTAAAGACTGAGGCCAACAATCACACAGCTAAGGCCTGACACGAAGTGTCACAAACACTGTCTTCACAAACTAGACTTGGATAACCTAGTGCAATCTCTGCTCTGAAAGAGAACAACGTCTGAACAAAATCCTGCATTCACAAGATCAACATGCACATTTTCTTTCAATAGAAAGGTGCACCAAGAGGCAAACTGAGGTGGCAGGCAGTAACTGGATTCTGGATCAYTGACCAGTTCAACATTTCCTACCTGAAACCGTCCCATCTTAAGAATACCAGTTCCTGCTGTGGTAGCCATAGCACTGCCTTCTCCACCACATGATGCTGAAGCTATGAAATAGGAGAATGAGATGGAGAAGAAAATTAGAAACAAATTATTTGAATTCCAATCATTTCTTTTTATCTAGCTCAAACTTAACTCTTAGAAGGCCTTTGGATTCATTGAACCTGATCTCATTTTTCAACATTACCATTTAGAATATAAAACGACAGTTTTAAAATGAAGTATTGTTCTATAAAGTTTTCCTGCAAAGTAGGAAGTCAAAAAACAAAGTAGTCAAAGAATCAAAAAACAGTCAAAATTTAAGTAAGAAGGTACTGGTAATAGGGATTTTCTTCATTTTTTATTTTAAGTCAGTACCCACCATGATTAACTGAATTTCACAAATGCTGAAGGCAATATACTAATAGARAAGTGGTTAAGGTGGAGAAATACTATAAACTGTGTTTTTTTCAAAGCAGCCTTCAGAGCTGGATTCTTGGATGTCAGCTCTGAATTTTATTGCTATATGTACTGGTGGTATAAGGTTACAAAGCTGAGAAATAACATTCTATTTTTAWACCAGTTGCATTAGACAACTTGCTATGTTTATTAAGCAATCTCCTTGGTCGTTTACTTTTACCATCTAAACTCCAGCAGGCAAAAAATTCTCATGTTCTCGTAAGAGAATGAATTCTATGGTACAGTTTAGTATAAACATGCCAAAACGGAATTATACTGTTTTCCTATTGGTTTTAAACACTCTTAGGTTAGGAAGAGATCGTCTACATATAGGACACAGCATAATGACACAAAACAAAAWGGTCTTACTCCTGCTGCCAAGAATATATTACAAGACAGAACACTTCCTTCACATCCTGAAGCTGTACCTTAGCAGCGTACTTGAGATTCTTTGCAGGTCTTAATTTAGCATTTTGGATGGCTTTAAATCCCACATGAATTACTATAACATGTACAAATCATTCCCATCTCCTGGCCTACAGTGGAAAATTTCAGTCTAGTTTTTAAATAAATTAGTACACTTTTTAAAAATTGCCATTTTTTGACTTACTAAAAAAATGTCATATTCTTCCAGCTTTCTAGCCTATTCAATTTGGTATTATATCTCCAAGGTGAGAAATCATCTGAAATAAAAAGTTGTTTTACCATCTTTTGGAGACTGTGCTGCTGTGGACACCAGCCCGGTAACCACTGTGGATGCTACTGAGGGCGCAGACTAAGTTCAGGGAGGGGGAAAAAAAAAAATAGTTTGATCAAACCATATCTATCACATTGCATAATACAGAATCTTTCGATTTCATCAAGACTAAGCCATGACCCATGACAAGAATAACTAAAGAGATTTTTTTCATCACCAAAGCAAGCAACAACAGGAACAGATTTTGTACACCTTATGACCTGAGATTGCCAGCAAAACCTCATCTCTTTCATTTTACAGAAGTAATACCTAAGTAGTCACTTGGAGATCAGTGTCAATCATTATCTTATCTTCTACAGAACTTTTACTATAATCTTAAAAAAAAAAAGTTCAGATCCACACTTTAAACATCTCTCCCAAATTAAGACTGACATACTGCTCATTTTATATTATTTTTCCCCTCATTCCATAGTTACTTCCCCTTCTAGATTGATAGAATTATCCAATGACTTCACTAGAAAAGCTGCATTAAGAACTAATACCAAAAGCAGCCTCCAGGAATACAGAATCTATTGCAACCTATATATTTTTCCCATAACATGACAGCATCACACCTGGTGGCCTCAGTCCCACCTGGTTGCCTCAATCCCACAGACTAAAAGGTCGTTCTCCAGTCTGCGCTTGCACAGTCGATTCAAAGAGCAGAACACTGAGCATTTTTATTTTAAAGATTTTAAAGACAGGCACAGTGGTATTAAAGACAGTGACCTAAGAGCACAAACTCAAGAAAACATGGAAGTTATTCAAGACTACAAATTGCCAGCTTTGCAAACTTACACAGGCAGGAGCAGACGTCACTGGAACAGTCTCTGGACTAAGGGTTCTTCTCAGCTTAGCATCCAGATCTTCCAACGGCTGCTGGGACTAATGAAAAAGAAAGTAGTAAACAGCTGTTCTAGCCCAAAAGAAATAATACACTATTTCAGAAACTTCAGCCACATTAAATATTAAAATTTAAAGCAGACAGTACAGCTTCAATATTTCTATCACCTTTAGTTTCCACATGGTTAAATTTAACATGTATAGCAAAACAAGATTGGAAGCAATTTAAGTAACACATTTATTAAAAATAAAAAAAGAAATATTCCTTATTATTTTATTATTCCTTAAGTCGGATATTTGCATTTCCACTTTGGTGAACTGGGTAAACACACTACAAGCCTCCAAGTTCTACAGCTTCTGATCCATAAGGAGGAGAAGGTAGTTAGTTTATGTTATGGATTATGCAAACTCTTGAAGTAAGAGATTAAAAAACCCCACAAAAGCAGAAAAACATGCTCTTGAAAGATTTCAAACATATACTTATTTCAAAAACATACRCTTATGACTTCAAAAGCAATCATCTTCAGACTGAGGATAATACAGAAATTTAAAAAACAGTTAGTCAAAAGTTGCCTCAAAGATGCTATCTGGATGGACTGACTTTAAAAGGAAGAGGGGAATAGGGGCAGAGTCTCCCTCAAATAGAGATGTTACTTAGATTTCAGTTGCTTGAGTTATTATTCAAAAAGACTCAAGTTTGGCCAAATTACTAGGGGAGGAGGGGACGGGGAAGGCTGCAGGGAGGAAGATCTCTAAAATTATCTTAGATGTAAGAAAAGCTTGGATGCACTCAAAACTGTGAATTAGGGTCACAGCCATAAGACAAATATGAAAGAAAACAAGTGCAGGTAGATGTCATTAAGTTGGAATTTTGATATCCTATAGTAGAAACTTCCACCCAAACTTTAGCATCATGAATCTTTCCAAGGCCTTTATATAAAAAAAAAGGCCAGGACTTGATAGGGCACGGTAACGTAAAAATGCTACCTTGTAACGTAAAAATGCTACCTTCCACTTTCAAGAAAGTTGAAGTTAGAGG
>NW_028187088.1:7038268-7061979 GCF_003343005.1 Rhea americana
TTTCAATGGATTTGCCAGGATCACATTCTGCCTGAATTGTGGATTTCAAAACAAATGAAAAAATTAAAACAGAACAAGGACCCCCCCCAAAAAAAGAACAAAAAACAAAACAAAACAAAAAATCAATTCCAAACTTACAAAAAGATTCCTGCAAGACTCTGTTCAGGAATCAAAATTTCTAGAGGATACGTGGACTAAATCAATTCAATAATAATGTAAAATAAAGAGAAGATTTCACCTGGAATATGATATTATTTGATCCAAATAAACAAATGAAGGAGCTGAGACAGAATGGTCAGGGTATGAAGATTCTCTTATGGAAGAAGGGTAGCAAAAAATGAAGCTTGCAAAAAAATAAATAATCTAAATATACTGTAAAAACAAACTAAGGAATGAACAGAAAACAACTATTTAAGACTGAGGAACAGTCTGACCTAAACTGATCTGGAAATACTTCACAGTTTGTCTGTACATTAGGTGTTGGTCACTAAGCAAAGAAAAAAGTTTGTAAAAAGCCACATGAAACCAAATACAGCAGAATTCTCTTTTCTGTGAGAGTTTCAGAAGCAATGCATTCGCATTCATCTTTTTCTTACACAAAAAGCACAAGTCCCTGCCTTTTAACATTGCATAATACTTTCTGCAACTGATGGACTGATCTTCATCACTCAAAAAGTTCAAACATCCTTTAATTAAAAAAAAATGGRGGGCATGGAGGCCATCTGCAAGAACTCTTTGATTCAGGTTGGACACATCAGAGTTTGCTTCCCCATATGAAGACTGAGAAGGTGGTAGAGCAGGAGCACACAGGATGAGGTCAACTTTCAGCACATTGTAGTTTATGTCCACTAGAGTGTTTCTATTCTCAYCTCTAGGACATACTCCATGCAAATTTGTCTATTTTGTGAATCTCTTAATGACATTTACTAGGAAAACCAGAGCAACTGCTGAATAAATACAGAGCTCCTACAGAGAACATCTCTGCTAACTGCAGCTGAGAGGGGGGGAAAAAAATCTAGAAAGCTTTAAAAGTGACTATTAGTGTCACAACCAACACAAACACAAGAAAGCAGCTCACATATCGCCTGCTGCTCAGTTCTACCCCTGTCTGTGGAACCAGGTCTGGGGGTTTCCTCGCATTTGAGAGGAACAAAATCCTATTCAAATGGTATCTCTGAAGATTAGTACCCTATTACATGTGGCTCAGTTTTTGCAGTTTTAGCTGTAGCATAATGTGACCCATGACAGCTCATTAACCAAAGCTGCTTTAGCACAGATGAAATTATYTCCAAACTTCTACAATTGTTCCTTTGTATGACAGTCAATTTAAATGTTTTCACATAGAAAAGACTTCACACCATGCCATTGTGAATAGCAAACAAGGAAATCTGCAAAAGAACTTGAGACCTTTCAATTACATTTTAAATTCATTTCCATAGATGAAATTTGAATATTAAAGCTCCATTTCAAGAGATATGCTAGGAGACCATTACCAGGGTGTCAAGAACCAGAACTTTGTCAAGGTTAGTTCAATCACCATTAAAATTTTCAGTGGTCAAGAAAATAAATCAGGTCAAGCTGCTAATGCATATCACACAAATTTTCATACTGTACCTATTTGATTGGAATTACTTTAAAATTACAGTTAAGACACTAATTCCTTTCTTAAAAGAACTGATTCCAATTCAAGTATAGTTTTGCAATGTGTGCTCTAAGGCTACTCACTCTGAACCCGAACCACAGATGGAATAGGTCGATACTTTTTAAAGTTACACATACATAGGAAACATTAGATTTAAGACAAAATTATTCTGAGCCTAAGTATGTACCTGAAGATACCTGCTTGAATCATATCTTCTTCACAAGTTTGAATAGAAAAATTGGGATCCCCACATTTATTTGCCAAATGATTCTTTCTTTTAGAAACAACAAGTTTCTACCTCACAATCTCACTGTTTTCGTTTGGTTATTTTTTCAGCTTCTTTGCATAATGAAGTGTAGCATTCCCACAGCACATTTCATTGCACAGCATTTAAAAGATCCATAAAACCAATATAGTTGTTCTTATTACAAAACTCCTTTAATTACTGCACATAGGAATAGAAACTGAGCAAGGTTACATTCAACTCCTGTTTTGAATTAGGATCTTCAAGTACTTGGGCAAATGCTGAAAGACTATAAAAATGAGTCTAGTTAAAAAAGACACTCCCAAGAAATCTCAGAGCAGCACTGTATTTTTAGCAGGATATATTGCTTTCCTAAAAAAGCTATCATTTTGCTATTATATCATTTAATTGAAGGAAGAAAACAGGTTTAAGTTTTACACATATACTCACCTGTATTACGTTTTTTAAAAAAGCTCTCAAGTTCAAATTAAAACAAACAAAAAAGCCTGATTTATTGTTCCTGTACTTYAGGAACCAGTGACCCAAAGGGCAAGCTACACCCCCAGTTCTGAAGCAACTTTGGTCACTGCTACAATTACACAAAAGGGGTTATTCAGCCAAAAGAAAAGAAAAACAAAGACATTAATAACATGCAATGGAGAGTTTAATTGAAACATGCTCTTTGAAAGGAAAAGGAAAAGAAGCAGATAAGATCTGCTGAGTTGTATAGCACCTGAGTTAGTGAAGGTCCTGGAAAAGGTGGCAGCGGCTCACTGGACGGAGTGCCAGCTGGAAGTTCAGAACCTACTGGTAGCACCTAAGGATAATGAAGAGGAAACGCGAGTCCATCAGATATGGAACAACAGACGGATCAGATACCAAGTTACTCTAAGTCATGTCACACCACAGAAGCCTCAAGAGTTTTTCTGTAGAGACTTCCTTCCCAGAAAGTTAGCACAGGCTCTTTAGGGATTTTTTTTTCAATAATTAAAGATAGCTAGATTAAATAAAATAATAATAATAATAATAAAAAAAAACACACACACACAACTTTGGCCACAATTTTGTTAAAAGCTGCTGCTTTGTTCAGAAGCAAAGCATCTTGGCCATTTCAAGTTTGCAAGAAATGCTACTATAATAATTCCACAAAAAAGCCCTTATGCTTCCAAGATACTTRATCTCCCTACTCATAACCCTACTCAATCTCCTTACAACAGACCTACATTAATATTCTGCTGCCAGTTAACAGTGGCAAACTACATGCTTCTGGCAAACTGTTCCAAGCAATACAACCCGAGAACAGAAACCGGCACGCCTGAGGAAGACTCCACTTGCTGAAAAGCTTATTTTTAACCTTTTATACCAATCTTTGGTTCATCATCTTTTTGAAGCCAAAAGGTGCTGATCATCCACGAMAGACGACTACGCCATGCAACCAGATAGGGGGAAGTCATCCAGGTACATTGAAGAGGTTAGAGAGACTGGAAAGGTTAGAATGAGGCACCACAGCCTCCCAGCAAAGTCAGAGAGCACATTCCAGTTAGTTATTTCAATTGTTACGAAAGTGGGAAGGTCTTAGAATTAAGTGACCCATTACACAACTTGCAATTCTTTTTCTTAGCTGGAACCGAGAGGCTTGACCATGACTTTTAAGATTTCAGAAACTGCATGATAGCCTTATGAGTTATACCGTCGGGCAGCTGACTTCTCTTTTATGATAGCAAACACTGTCAGATACTGTAATTGACTTAAAGTCTTCAAGTCCTCATCAAGCAGAACCCGTTCTAGCTTGCTGTCGTCTTACACCTTAATTAGTGGTTCAAAGGGCAGTAATGACTGCCCAGGGAAGACATCCTCCAAAACTATCTMCTCTCCCAAGAACGTTTCATCAGGGGCTCAGCATGTTTCATCAGGGACCAAGTCGAGCTGCATTACCTCAGTTTTGCTGTGCACTAGGAACACACACGAATGTAACCTGTTCTCCTGACACAGTTTGACTTGTTAAGCTGTAGTAAGTTTATAATATAGCTTATAAAAAAGAGGCAAAATCTGGTTTACATAAATCCRTAAGACAAGTCAAAACGTATTTACTCTCTGAATTAACTGACTGGYCATAAACAAAATACTTCCTCTCCTCCCCACCATGATTTATTAAATGTCTGAAAGCTCAAGTGTTAAGCTTTTTAAGTGTTAAATCTCAAAAACAGACACAAAAATTAACCTAAATGTAAGCTATAAAAAAAGACACAGTGATTTATAAGTGAAGACTTCAGAGAGAAGATAGTTTTCCCACAWCAGACATCAACCCCCACAAATATTAGTTAAATTCAAGCATTTACAGGTTTGTAGTTAACAAGTTTTTAACAGCTCCAGTAGTTTCCACATCAGGACTTTTTTTTCTTTTTTCTTAAATCTTTTTATAATTTTATAATTCTCAACTTCATCTCAATATAAATGAATTCATCTTTATCTTGCTTCCCCCCCTCCCCTCAGTGTCCTGGGGATGTGTTCCCTCTCTGCTCCATGGCAGAGATTTCCTATTTGGTGCTTGAGTACAACCTGAAAAGGAAACAAATGCCACACACTGGGCAACACTATAGTTTTTTTCATTACAGAAAGTGAACTGTAGAGTGCCACTTAGTGAATTACATACTTACGTTTCAAGACAAGTGTAACATATATGCGATCTACACTAGTCACAGAAAGGTAGACTATCTACAACACCTACAAGGGCTTGGAAGGAAAAGAAAAATGGACAAGAATCTCCACATTCTTTGCTCCATCCATCCACTGCTCCCTTTCACCCCTCCATCTCTAGTTCCTACGTTTTAGCAAAGGCTGGAGAAATCCTTAAAGTTTACTGCTCTGGCAGCTGTTACACTCCCCCCGATCTTACACAGATTTTATGTATTGGTCTAATAATACACTGTTCTAATTAGCTGATTAGCTCACCACATATGAAATTACTCTTTTGCAATTATCATCTCTGGTTTTATCTCAGACAAACATATCCATCACGACAAGGGAACGGTACCAAATTTATTTCCCATCTGTACCTTCACTTTTGCAAAAAGGACTGGGAAAGGAATCATTTAAGTCTGATTGGCAAGGTACACAGATGAAGAGCTCTGTTCCCTAACTCAACCTTGGAACATTTAATTTATTTATTTTAGGGTAGTGCAAGAAGCCTGAAATATATTTTTTGTTACCTTACTGTCCTGATCAGAGCATACAAGATTTCCCCATAGGGAAAAGCATTAACGATTCTGCTTCTAGTAGAAAAATACAGCAGTAATGATTTTCACTTTGGGCAGGAAGCCTCCAGAGACTTGGCTGTGCTTCTCAGAGGAGGTTTATAAAACAGATAAACACAGAAAAGAAAAACATTTTATCTACAAAATTAAAACTCAGAAGATGAAATCTGAGTAAATTCCATTTATCTCCATGCCCTGAAGAAGTACTGGCTCAAATATTACAGGGAGAAAATTTTCTACCAGTACCACATACAGAATCATGGAGGAGATATAGGGAAGCTGTATCAGTAAGAGTGTAAGAGAATAAGACTATTAATGAATAGAGATGCTAGGAGCATTAGCTTAACTAGAATAACCCGAAACTAGTTAATAGAAAGGTTGGCTAGAGAAACCAACACAATGCAGTGCCAAAGATGTTACAAAAATATAAGGAAGTGGGTATTAAGGTGTTTGGTTTGTTAAGGACCTGAGAAGCCTCTTCAATTTATTCGCATTTAAAACTTTGAACAGGAGAGAAATAATTTAAAATGCAGAAATGCAGCACTCCCCAAAAAAGGAATCTATTTATAAGAAAATGGATAGTCTGTTTTCACACCCTGACATTTCTGGATAGTGAGCAATTATCAGCTTCTACAAAATGTCTCAGTTGTTACTGAGGTATCACAAATCACCTCTTTATGAAAGAGTTGTTTGAAAAGCATGACTCAGTAAACAATAACAGCAGCAGCTATGTTTAAKTTTTCATATATTCAGATCTCTCTCAAATTCATCTCAAGGAGAAAAGAGTATCCAGGCACCACTTAACAAGCAGAGGACTTCAAAGAACAGTTAGATTCTCCCTTGCCTTCAAGGAACAGGCTAATGATAAGAAAACAAAGCTAAACTCTCATGACTACCTTGTGAAATGCACACAACCACCCTTGGCTCATTTCAGTGGTCATATATAAAGTAAAAAGCTATTTAAAACAAAACTTCCAAAATTCTATTTGAAAAAAAATATTTGCTTCACTCCTCAGAGTTTAGGAGAAGGAAAAATTAACAGTGCTATTAGGGAGGTATCTCAGACACGCAATATAAAATTGGACATTTGTTTCAACACAGTGTTCTCAGGATAAATAATTTGGAAGAGAAAATTCTTTCAAATATTGTATCAGGCAAAGCCACTTCCGCCTGAATAAATGTTTTGCTTTAAAAAAGGATTCTGATCAAATTCATTTTTTACAATACTTAAATATTCACACAAATGTTGCATTTCTTACCGGCACCCTGCTTAGAGGTGGCTTTGAAGGAGAGGTCCCTGGTTTCACTACTGCTGTTGCAATGCTGCTTGATGCTGAAATATAGCTGACTGGGGTGATCACTTGCCCAGGAGTGGCAACTGGTGTCAGCACAGGCAAGCCAGTCGGTCCAAGAGGCAAACTACTCGGTGGTATACAAGTGCTAATGGATGTCAGGGGCTTAGTTGGTGCAACAACAGTGGTTGGTATCCCGGGAACRACAGTAGTTTCCATTACCAAGGATGTCTCCAGAGATACCGATGGATGTGCTGTTCCAACGTTGCTGTGTTCACTGAAGAGAGATCGTAGCTTCTCTTCCAGGGTCTTTATATCATCAATACCAGGTGCTTTAGACTGAGCATCAGCATCAGCCTCCAGACAGTGAGTATGAGGTTGGTTGGGTAAAGGCGCTGGCTGAGGCTGACTGTGTATCAATGTTTGCTGTACTGCAGGCAAGTTGGTAACTGGCTGTGGTAAGACACCAGGTAAGGGAACCTGGGGCAATACAGGCGTAGACATTGCACCTGGAATCTGGGGTAGGACAGGTATTGATGTAATTGCTGATGGGATGAGTAAAGGATGTATCACTGGCTGAGTTATTGAATCACATATGCTTGTTGCTACTGAAGATGATAAAGGAGCAGAGATTGGAAGAGATAATCCGGCTGCACTGCAGAGCTGTGATTTATCTACAGATTGCCCACTTTCAGATAGCGACTGTGGAGCACTTACAACTGTTGTTTCTGCCAGACTAGAGACAGAGCCACCACTACTAAGTTGAGGAAGCTGCAAAGCCATATTCTGAGGAAGAGATAGGGCAATAGATGTCTGTGGTGCTGCCAAACTACTTACAATCTGAGGAGTAGACTGCGATGTCACAGCTGGTGCAATGACACCAAGACCAGTGACCCCAGGAATCTGGGTAGATGGCAATGCCAAAGAAGCCGGTGTGCTGGTACTAGGGGCAATGTCTCCAGTCAGTGGCTGAGCAGGCTGGGATGTAGTAGGTAGGGAAAAGGAAGTAGGGGTGCTCACACTAGAAGCTACTCCACCAGTCGACTGCTGTCCAGATTGTGAGGCTGGAGGTGGAGAAATAGAGCTTGGCACACTTGTGCTTGGGGCAGCTCCACCAGTTGCAATTTCTGAAGGCAAAGTAACAGATCCTGGAATAGACACACCTGTGGTGGAAGGAACAGATATTGAAGAAGCAGCTACTGATGCTGGGGGTGCACCACTGCCTGCCATGGAAGAAAGCGCAGGTGGAAATGGTGGTATAGTTTGGTTGAACACTGGAGGAGCTGTACTAGGTCCTTCTGTCTGATGAGCATGTCTGATCTCAGAAAATGCTTGCTGCAAGCTCAGTGATGATGCAGAGTGGGAGAGATTCATTCCAGGACCATGTAATGGAGATGCAGCAACTGAAAGAATAGAAAAATGTCAGCCCTGGGTAAATACTACCTGGGTAAGTTCAATACAGTATATCTCCTATTGCTAGATTAAGAACTCTAGGCACGATGAAATAATTATAAATTCAGGCACACATTAAAAATTCAGAATTGAGGTTCAAGAGTCTTTCAGACAGCCCACTGATATTCTTTACTAAGAATCGTACATAGTATCACCCAAATTATAATCACATCCTGAAAGCATAGTCAGGTCCTTACTTCCAGAAATACTTCAAGGAGTGTTCAGGAACTTGCCAATTTAGTTAATCACCACTGTTTGGATAAAGGTGTATTACCTATCAGATTAAGAGTTCTAGATAACTTACCCACATCTGGAGTTTCTTTTCCTCCAGGAATAGCAGAGGTGAAAAAGCTCTGTTCTTTTAACCGACTCTCAGGGACCGGGCTGACAATAAACCGTCTTCCAGCAGAATGGACGACCTGGGTAAAGGAGCTAGGAGGAACACCTAAACAAAAAGTTGGATATTTAATGATACACGGTTGTAACAACATACACAGTCTGCAGTATGGAACACGCACTCCATCATACAAAAAATGTGGCTGCACCCATCTGCTGAAAGAAAAAAAACTGGTAGGCGAGAAAAACAACAACAACAAAATCAATCACAAGAGACTTACCTGCTCTTTGTGGCATGGAAGATGTAGGATCTGGCTGTTTGAACTCTAATTTCTGTAAAATAAGATTAAATTTTAAAGTTCTATTCTGAAACACAACCCCACAAGACAGTGCTTAAAGTGCTAGCTTACCGCAGTGGGGGCATTGAGTGTAGGCAGTACCACAGACCCAAGTACCATTATAAAACTAGTGGAATTCTGCCCAGCTAAATAACTACAGCGCTCTTACTGGTACTGTGATTTTGTAGCTTCTCAGTTTAGCAATCCTSAAATTGACCCACATACCTGTTTCTTAACCGACAGTCTAGCTGATTTCCTTGATCATCCAACAAAAAAAATGGATGTTTCAGTTCTGGCTTGAAATAATGCAAAAATGCCAGAAATGTCACTCCTGCTTCTTCCCAGCAATCAATTTCAAAGTCTGTATTTCCCAACCTAGCGAACCAATTTTAGTAGCTCACTGGGTAGAGGGTCTGAGCTCAATTTCTCTGGCATTTAGTGAGCAGCACACAGCTGACAGCTCAAACCCAAGAAGCTCCAGCACTTAAGTTTTTAGACTGCCTACCTAGCAGACTATTAGGAGCTTCAGCAACTTAGGAAGTGTTGAAACATGTCAAAAAGCAAAGGTCTACGTAATTTAGCTTCCTAAATGAATTTTAGGTTTTCATTTCAATCTGAAGCATTCTCCGGTTGTTTTTTTCATTTCATTTTTATGCTTTGATACTTCTCATGAAAGAAACTCGTTTTCTAGCTAGGTCTACTCATAAAACCATAGCATCCAAAATGAAAAACATGGATAGCTAAAGCAATCTAATTTGGGGGGGAGGGGGGGTTGTTTGTTTGTTTTTCCATACCTGTGACCCTGGAAAGAAGCCATCATCTTTTGTCCGCATACTCTCCAAACCCTGATCACCTTCTGGCTCCACACTTACATCCTCACTCAGCATTTCATCTGCTTTCTCAATAATCTCTCGTACCTGTTCTACAAATGAGTCTCGCTCAGTTGCTAGAATAAACTCATTCTGCACCTGCAAAGAGAACAAAGCAGCAATGACTTTCTACAAATCTCTTCAAAGCTATGCACTGAATATTAATATAATAAACTGTCATTTACTTTCAGGGTTATTATTTATCTTCCCTCCACCATTCTTACGCACAAAGCTAAAGCTGGTGACCTCTTGGAGAGAAATAATTGTTTTTAAATTATCTCCAGAACAGAAATGGCTGCCCTGGTTTATTCTCTGGTGTGGAACAACAGTCAATCTCATTTTTTCCATCAAACTGTCACCTCAGAATCTTCTCTTGGCATAGTGAATTTGAAAATTAGCAACTTAGTTCTACTGCAGTTTCTCACATCTCACATCATACTATCACATTTAAGGAAGACTATAGTTAATATAAAAATTTGGAGATTGCATATTGTAGGAACTAGTTTCAATACCTTGTTTCGGTATATAAAAGTACATATTGCTGCTTATGTTGGAGGAAACGAGCTTTAACAAGCATGCTTTGCTTTTAAAATACATTTAGTCCCTCACTTTAACCCATGAGAAAATTCTGTCTCCTGAAATAATGCACTTACACTGTGAAATGGGAGTAAAGTGGTCAGTTAGAGTACCTCTGCTGGGAAAGAGAAAGAGCGAGAACACGAGCCCTGAAAGATGACTGAAATGCTGCTTTTACATGAAGTTTCTAGGAAAAAACCTTCAGAAGGAGGTGCTTATATTAGCACCTTCAATGCAGAGTTCTGTACTAGTTAAAGTGCTCTAAGCTTTAAGCTGAGCAATGCCCAATCGATACCTGTGATCGAGATGAGATACGGCTAATAATCTCCTCATTAAAAAGCCTACCAGAAAGTCTTACAGTCAAGCTTCCTCAATATTCAACAAGAAATCAGTGAGCATGAAATTCCAGACTAAGTTGGTCTAAATTTGGTTACAGACTTTCAAACTCAGGAACCGCAGTCTGGACCAAGGTTCACTTACTTTGCTTTGTTCATTTTAAACTTTCTGTCCTTTTAATTAAACGGACCATTTTACTCCTCCATTTGATCACCTTAGGTATGAGGTGACATAAGACATCTGTGTATTCTTTGCATATTTCTTCAAATTTCACGCAGTTGACTTGTTCACACTGCCAATACAGATACCTAGACAGGAACCAACTTCCGTCTCTTTCTTGAAAAGCCACTAGTGGTAAAGGGATTATTTCGCCAGTGTCATTTGTTTGGTTCCTTCCCAAAGGTATGAACCCAGCACACACTACCTATGCTCCTGCCTCTTCTCTAAGGAAATTAGACGCTGATAGCTTAATAATGAATACCACAGAGGTGCCCATGAGATTGAGAACAGATACTGCTTTTTGCTCTCCTGTTAGAAATGGAGATCATTCATCAGTAACACTAAAATAATTTCAGTTTCATCTAGATTGTATGAGTCCAGGAATATCAGCTTTAATTAAAGTAAATTCAAAGGGYGGTTCCATTCCATGCTATTCACACTCTATTCCATGCTGTCCACAATCAAACAAATYTATACAGCATGAGTCCTTTTCTATACTTGAGCACTACATGTTGGAAGGAGAACTTTTTCCTTTGAGTGGTGCGTAGGCTAGTTCAGTCAAAAGCAATACCAGTCATTAATTATTTTCAGAAATGTGAAAGCAATTCCCATTCCTTACTTTAAGGGCAGAMTCTTACAGTTTCAGTCAAGAACAGCAGCAAGAATCTCACAGTTAACATGCAAGTTTTGAAGATTCAGTAATATTTTGGTCTTAAAAGAAAACCAAACAGTCTGTTTAACCTGGTGCTTCCAGAAAGTCGTTTGCAATTTTTCCAAAAGTTATAACGCAAACAAACAAAAACAGGTTTATTTGATAAAATTGAAGTACCAAGGTAAAAACAGACATAAATCTTCAGGTGAACTGAGCATGCAATAMTAACTTTGGAAAACTAGTCTTTGTGCCTAGACCCTCTACTTCTGCTTGCATACTCATAGAACAGGTAGAGGAAAAAGGCCATACAGCACAGAGAAGCAATTCTTTAAAACAACAACAACAAAAAATCCACACACACACACCCCCCCCCCGCTTTCCCCAAAGGAAAAAAAAGGTAAGACTATTTATATTGCTACTGCGATTAAGGTTGGATTTAGTTCTTTATCTCCAAAACGTATGTGGAGTCTCCTTCTCTGGAGATATTCAAGGCCTGTCTGGATGCAACCCTGTCTAACATGCTCTAAGTGACCACGTTGGGCTAGATGATCTCCAGAGGTCCCTTCCAACCTTAGTGATTCTATGATTCTATGATCTTACCATAATTGAAGCTATTTCCTCAGGGTTGTCACCATCCAAATCAAATTTGAAAGTAACCATTTTCCGATTGTGTGTCTCTAGTTGGCATTCCACTACCCGATCACCTTTATTTGAAACCTTAAAAAAAAATTAAAAYGAAAACATGAGAATACAAAACTTGTGTTTTAAAGCTTATCAAGGCAAATCAAAAGTATTGCTCTAAGAACACCATAGTCTCATTTCCTAGCCTAATATCTGGTTGCAATGTACTGCACCATTCTTCTGAGCAACTACTGATCACTCAAGTCTTCAAGCTCCCCTTGTCTACACTTTTCTCTAGAACTCTAGATGATCTCTTGTTCCCTTCTAAATTTTACAGAAGCAAGATGCTAAGGAAGTTGCCCCAATATTTCATAAAAAAAACGCAAGAGACATTGGTGAAGTTATCTAACTAAACTAGCTAAACCATTACTAATAAGACTAAGGCAAATAATCTGGAATTGTCTGTTGAATTACTAGTGGCTAAGTCAGCTAATTTTGCTATCTGTACTACTCTACAAAACTCTTAATAAGTGACTTTTGGAACACTGACTCCAGAAGCAGAAGAAACAGCTTATGTGCTCAGAGGAGGTGGTGCAGAACAACAGCATACAAAACAAGCCCACAGAAGGCACAATATTCTTCAAGAGGAAGCTGCTTCTGAAGCTCAAAACGGCATCACCAGTACCATGCTCCCATTAAAACAAAATATACTCACATTGAGAATTCTCAATTTTGGCCTAGCAGTCTTCTCATGGCGAGAGCGGCTGCGGACAGACCTCCGCATATGACGTTTGGTAGTCCTCCCTTCATGCCTTCCACTAGAAGCTGGAACATTCTCATTGCCATCGCTCATCCCTGAAGCAACATCAGAATGTGCACTAAAAATAAAAGCAACTTTAAGTTAGTATCCATGCCTTGCATGCCAGCAACAACAATACTATTTACCCTTCCCTTCTCCTTTTCAGGGTAGCAGTGGATGTCTATTAATGGCAGAGTATGGGAGAAGAATCCTTTCAACATACAGGGTTGCTCAAATAATAATTACGATAGTAATTATTTAGCTACCTATCTTTTGCAAGTTAAGTTGTGTAAKAATATCTTCTGAGCATTTTTTCAAGCTATTCATGGTTTGAACTTTGTGGTAGCAAACGTACAGAGAAAAACATCTCTGATGATTCATCTGACATACTAAATACAAAAGATTTTACACTAGATCACTATACCTGATCCTATACACTGTCCACTGCTATACTCCTATACTCTATTCACTGCTATAAAACAAAGCATTCTACAGCTCTTAAAAGCTTATTTTTCCTCTAGGAAGTTTATTTCTTCACAACCTCAAGAAGATCTCCACTRAAAGAAGACGCCTAGTGAAAAAGACCATCCAGGGAAAAATAATTTAACATGTCAAATTCAATAAAGTTAAAATAAAGTAATGCTTACCTATCCATAGAGGAAGCCAAAGGGGTAGACTGAGCAGGCTGTGTTGATGGTAGAGACTCTGAAGCAGCAGTCTGTGAGACTCCCTGAGTACCCTGTGATAGAAACATACATCAAGAACCCCCCAAAATCCTGCTCCTTTCTGAGTCATCAAATAGTCTTCAATGTTTCTTCCCAAGTTGGTTGTAAAGCTGAAAGCACGACCTCTCTAGAACTTTAAACAACTGGCATTTAGGCAGCTCAAATTAATAAAAGATTCTAGAGAAAAATGCAGTGAAGCAAATTATTATCCTGGGGAGGGGGAGGAGAAATCAGCCATCCTATCTACTACTTCGTGTCACTACAATTTGCCATGCAGTCAGAAGTCTTACTAACAGAATGTGCAAGAAGCAAGCCAATGCAGAATACAGACAATTCAAATCTCTCCCCAACAATAATAATGCTGCAGGGAACGGGCATAATGAGAGAGTCTCAAAGGCTATCGGTTGCAGTTTGTCTTTTATACAAAAAAGGATCTACAGTACTAGCAAGAAGTGAAGTGTTAACAGGTTTTTGCCTGTAGGAGGTACACTCACTTCCCAACAGAACAGCCAGTGACAACAAGGTCCCCACATTGGCATGACATTCTGCTGTAAGAAAAAGGTCATTTGAAATATTAACATCCATCTGAAGATAAGCAGGGAAGGGGTCAGTTCCCCACACATACGCTGTTGTGTAATTCAAACATCCTAAACATTYTGTTGTGCTATCTCCAACACATCACACTTACCTCCAAAGCTGCCTGCTGGGAGGAGGCAGACGAGGCCTGTTGCGCTAAACTCACTGTAGGTGGGGGCATTTGAACCTGTCCTCCTAGGCCACCCATGGGAACTAAAACATTCTGCTCCACATATGGCTGCACGACAGCAGCAAGGTAGCCTGACTGAGCCGTTACATCTGTGGGTAAGGGGGGGGACAACACAGCAGAAGGAATGCAAACAGAGGCCACAGCAGAGGAGGGTGCAACACTCGAGTCCCCTGAGTATTGTGGTGGCAGCCGAGATGGGAAGCCCTGTAACAGAAATGAGGCAGTCAAGTTAATGCATGTCAGTGCAAGGTAAGAAACCAAAAGTAACAGTGGAAAAGAAAGGTAGCAACTCCAGGGGCACCTTCCAACCACTTCCCTTCTGTAGTGTTCAAGCACTTTCACAGACCACCTTCCCAGAGAAGCAGAGTAGATTGTTCACATAGCCAGAGCTCAGCTTGTGAATCACCACGCTTGAGCCTGCAAACTCCCACTCAGAAATTTCAAGTCTTTGGCAAAAGAATCTTTATCTCCCAACTCTCCCCTGTTGCCTGTTGATGTAATATGTTAAGATCTGAGACTTGAAATGAGTTTGAAGAATTTAAGTTGAATAGCCACTACACAGAACAATTGCTGCCAATTCTTAAGACTATTATTAAAAACCCTCCTTTTGTCTTTCTGTTCTCTGGTGATGAGCTGATGCAGGAACCAAGCAACATCCCTACACAGAACTTGTTTTACAACACYCTGCATAATCCCAGTGCAGATAGCTCTACACCTATATGATTTTATTTCTAAAGAAATAATCACATGCTGAGTTGCTATTTTTGTCCTATTCAGCTTATCATTTTTACCATAACTGCAGAAGGCAGCTGAAGCAGTCCTTGTCCATTAGTCTAACTTTTCATGACTAGCATCAGGTACTTACTTCATGCTCAAGATCCATGCAGTCTGGCTTATTTGCTACAAAATTCACACTTCCCTCCCTCCTTCCAGACCAAGAATGAAATACTGAGGTTGCCAAATATGCTGCCACATGCTCTTTCCAAAAGATGGCCCTCATTTTTAAAATCCTAATCAGAATGTTTCAGTTCTGTCTTTTTCCAGGTTGACAGATCTCTTGGATATGTAACTTCCCTCCAACACACAGTGGTTGACCAAAGTCCTGCAGCAACATTTGTCACTTTAGACAGATTCCAATGCCAACTAAGAAAAAATTCAAAATAAGAGGGAGTCCAAGGACTTGGGTTTTTTAAGGCCCTTTACTACAAAATAGAACATATCTTTGTGGCTTAGTGGTTCTCCTATGAGGAGTGAGCTGGCCAGGGCAACATAGCTCAGATCTGATACCTTAGTGGAACAGGTGAAAATGTGGAGAAGAGCTCTGCTGGCTTTCAACAATACCTGGTAAAGAGCATCTCCAGCAGGAAGTGAAGTTTCAGCAGCTTGTCCAATGCTGGCTGGCAATCCCACGGACTGGACAGCTGGCTGCAGGAGTTGTGGGAGAACCTGGCTGGGCAGCTGAGCCACAGGCTGCATCAACGTGGGAAGCTGGCTAGGGACAACAGTCGATCCCACAGGGATAGCAGCTGCCGCAGCAGATGTTGCCAACGTGAGCAGTGGCTGATTCATGCCAGCTGCCATTGAATTGGGCAGCGACTGGAAACCCGGCTGAGCCACTGACACATGAGGAGCTGCTATGGGCAACTGAGAGACTGAGAACTGGGGGAGCACGGAAGTTGGCAAGGGCTGTCCCATGGGCAGAAAATGAGAGCCAGCAGGGACTGTTGGGGCAACTGAAGGCTGAGGGAGAGAAGATGCTGCAACAGGTAATTGAGGCTCGCCTTGGATGATCGACACTGGTTGGGAAACAGGAAGCTGGGGAGGTAAAGAAAATAGAGATAGATATTTGTTTTTTAAGAAGCAGGGTTGCAGAAAGCAGAATTTTTATGCATTAGTCAAAGAAAGAATTATTCAAGTTATAGCACTTAGTTAAAGTAGGTAGGGAGCACAGTTGGCAGAGTGGCTGGGAAGTTGGCTGGAGTTCCAAAAGGTCTTCACATTGCAGTACTCCCCCTGAAGAACCCAACCCGCTCTTGAAACAAACGCCCACAGAGGATGAAAGAGCAATGTCTGAACACCCTGAAGCACTGACTGACACATAAACAGAACCAGATCCCCTCAACGCTGTCCCCAGCACCAAGCCTATCATCTTACGGGGAAGAAGTGCAAATCTCTCAACAAGTCTGTCCACTTTGGGTATGTGGACTAAAGTAATAGAGAATGAAAAGCCACTGTGCCAGCATTCAGAGAATGGCAGGGGATATGTCAACTGAAGCTAGCAAACGAAGCAATTGGAGAGGCAGTTTAGACGAACAAGCAACAAAACAATAATTAAAACAACAAACAAAATCAAGGCTCACATGTTCAAGATAGAGATATGAGCCAAAACGAAGTTATACTCAGTAACAGAAGCTTCTTGATCAGGGAGTAAAGGAGAAGAGCTGAGTAAGAAAGATGACAGAATGGAGAAGGCAGTCCTTACAGCTCACTACCTAAGTGAACATGTTTTACACACATAATGGCGCAGAAGATGTAGATTCTATGGGAAGCAGAAAAATGACAAGATCCTGAAAATTCATTCATAGTACTCTTCACTGATACTCATAATGTTTTTGATTATTTAATGATCTTTGTGCATGGAAATGCTACTCCTCCCTCAAGTTAAATCATTCACAACTGCCACATGTCAAAGAAAGGGTTTCCAATACATATCAGTTTCTAACAAAATTGGCAGTGTAGTACACTAAGAATACTATCTGGATGAATGCTTTGGAACCATTAGAAAAGACGACAAAAGTGAAAATAGCAGCATGTTGGATTTTTCCAGCTGTCAAGAGGGAAAAAATATTTTGTTAGAAAATAATATTGTTTACCTGTGTCCCAGCTGGTGCCTGAGGCATTGGCATAATCTGTGAAGTCTGAGTTTGAGAGACTGTTTGTGTGGGAGTGGCACCAGCAGAAACTGATGGCTGCTGCAGCTGGTACTGTCCAGTCTGTTGGGAAGAGGCTGGCTGCTGCACATTCTGTAGCAGGGAAAGAGGCAAAAGCTTTTTTCCCCCCCCTCCTCCCAAATACAAAGTTTTTCAAACATAATACAACTCTAAAAAAAAAAAAAAAAAAAAAGAAGAAGAAGCAGCACCAAATCTTGCTTTCAGAATTGAAATAAGAACTGTGTTGCAAAAACACAAATTCTACAATGGTAGAAAAAGTAATTAAGCATGTTGAAGTAGTTCAAGTCAAAAGCAATTATCAGAATGAAGTCTGCCTGTCTAGACAGTAATTTGCAAATCYGGATGCACCTCTCCTTCAAAGGGACCTCTGCTGCAGACTCACGCAGGAGTCAGGGGAAAAGGACATATGAGAACAAGCATGAACACAATTGTAATAAAATAAACATCAAAAACCTTAATGAATTTAGTCTCATAGCATGTTACTTTTAGTGGAAACCAAAGGATTCCTTTTCTGATGTCCAAAACTATTGGGCTGAAGAGAGGACTAGGGAAGGGGAATGTTCTTGAAAAAAATCAAAATTCTGTACAGAAAGTATTTTAGCCCTGGGTTTAAGACTATGATCTTACCTGCTGAGTGTGTTGGGTAGGCTGAGATGGCACTGATACACTGCTTGAGGCTGACTGGCCTTGCACTGGTGTCTAGAGGAAAAAAATGAAAAGAATTAGCTTAAATGAATCTGTAGTTTCCACAGCTGGCAGTTAAAACCGTTTCTGCCTGGAACAATTTGGCCGAAGGCGGCTGTCCTTTTGGACAAGCAGTGCTTTTGGCCAAATTCCACTACAAAATCCAGAGCAGAGCAGAGCAATCTGGAAAAGTACTGAACTCAGTTTCAAGTCTTCCAAAACCACCAGTTCTTTGTAACCCAAACACCCCTCAACATTAGACARATCAGCCTACCAGCTTCTTCCTCCAGTGATGATGCTTTAAGATCGAGATACCTTCGTATGATAACCAGAAATAGAGGCATTAGATTTTACCTTTACATCTGTTCTGAACACATTTAGGTGGGAATAGAAGTAGGCTAAGAAGGAAATGAAACTGTATCTGTAAAGAATCAAAGAGATACAGAATTCTAGACCAGTAACAAAACACTCAGTGCATGTACGTATCATGGGCACCATTTGAGAGGCACGTCAAAAACCCAGGCTAAAGGTCATTTCCGGACTCGCTACCACTGGAAGCCCAACAAAAACAGATATTGAAGAGGTTTGGGGACTCAGGCCAAGCTAAGATAGAATTTTAAATGAGCAACGAAAAAAACGGGTGAATGGCATTACAAATGAATGCAGAAGATGTAGAGAAAAGGGAATGGTGATTAGACCTCCAGAGTTTCAGTATTATTTTTGCAAGTATTACATTTTCATATAAAAATCAGATAACACAGAAAAAGACCTGCGCCTGCACCACTTCGGTGAACTGCCTTTATAAGAAACATACCTGTTGCGTGTATATTAGGAATTTACTAAAAATCCTTGAAGCTATGATTATTCAGTTTGCAGAAGTTCATTAGCAAAGAGTTCATTAAAATGACTTTTTTGATTATTTTAACAACTTTAGGGAAAGTAGAATGACACGAAAAGAAATTTTTTTTGTCTTTTATTTTAGAAGCTTTTTGAGGCTCCTACTGCTAGGAGGATTAAAATGAGGGTAGAATTAAAACACGTTCTATACCCCATTGCTGTAATATCTATAATATTCACACTAACTCTGTTTATGCCTCTACATCCTGCTCCTGAATGAATTAGAGAAGAGCTCCCAAAATATACAGCCTATAAAATCATCACCCTTTATTATATTTCCTAGACTTGTTTTGCATCCACCATAGGTCACCAACAAACTAGTTTGTTAACAAAGGCTGTTTATGGAGACATAATCTTCAAGTAATTTTCAAGTCTCCTGCACAGCACCTTCATTCCACATGTTCTCCTAAAGCACAGAAATTAATACCTATTAGATTAGTGATTAAAGCTTTGTTTGACAACCACTGCCTGGTCCTCTGCTCACATACTGGAGATGAAATAAAACACCTTTATTATGCCACAGAGAAAGCTCCAAATTCTTAGTTCTTGATCTTACCAAAAAAAAATTAAAAAATTAAAAAAGCAAAAGTTCTCCTCTATTTCCTTTAAACAAATCACAACTTGCTAATACTCCAMTAACTAAAATAGTCAGAGAGCCCTTAATTTCAAGAACAAAAGAAGCAAGTAAGAAAAATGCACTTAAACCCTCTTTTCACACAAAAGAAATAAAACACCTTGTGAGAAAGTTTTAGAATACAACTGCAGACACAAAGTATACACGTACACCTCACACATCCACTATGAACACGTACGTTACTGAAGGATATTACACTGAAAACTGCAAGTGAAAATATCATATATGGTCATAAAATATATACTTCCAGCTAAGTTTCAGGCTGCAAATTTTGCTTTATAAAAGGACATCATATTCTTAGCTTATAAGGAGGTAATACCTATCAACAGCCACCATTTGTGCCACTAGTTTACTACTCAGCTTCTTTAGTTTCTTTGATGATCCCTCAAGTACATTTCCAAATCAGTGAATGCATACATACATTCCCCCCCCATTCCTCTTTATCCCTGCTTCCTTTCCCCCAATGTTTTCTAAAAAAACATTATTCATATCAACATTCAACTTCAAGTAACACATTCTCATTAAATGGCTACAGAGCAAGAAAAAAACCCTACAAAATAAGTTCTATCACTACTGATTCAAACAAGGTGGAAGATGCATTTCACTAAACCCACTGTTAAAAGGCCAATTTTGTATTAGAGCTACCTGTTTCCAAAACGATAGCTAGCCCAAGGAGAAACACTGACCATTTGTTCCCCTCAACATAAAAGCTCTACCAACATTTCACTTGAGGCTGAAAACAGAGCAAGCAGTTGCTGCTGCTTCATTATTTAGTTACAGCCTTTTAAGTTAAAGATGTCCTAGAATACTATTGACTTGGGCACTCCCATGGATGCAAAGATTTAGAACCACACGGAGCGAGTATATGAGCAAGCTTTCCCTGCAAGTGCAAAGTGTGACTTATAAAAAGCAGAGAAAATCTGGAAGGGTTTGCTCCTATAACCTGAGGATAGAGTGCAGGAGGTCCTGATGAAAGCGAGGTGGACAAGGCCTGCTGACTCGAGGCTCCCTGTGGGAAGCAGATGAAGAGCTGGGACTCCTGCAATACCCTCTGAGGCAGTTGAACAACGGGCAATGAGAAGTCTGAACCAAAAGCAGAAGATGACCCCCCTGTAGGAGGAGGAGACTGGAAATCGCCAGTGTCAGAGGAAGTCAGCTGTGAGGAATCACTGGAGTATTCTGGGCTTCCTTCTGGCCAGCTCTGCCTGGTAGAAGCCCCTCTGGGACCTGCTAACTCAGAACCAAGATAGTTACACTGCTCCTCGGTCACAGGCTGAAGCCGACCATGCAACCCTATGCCTTGAGCAGTTTCCTCTTGACTGGTCTCCACAGAGCATCGGCGACTTCTGTAGACCCGCGGGGGTAAAACGCCCCCTTCTGCTGGAGCAGAGCTTGGCGTGTGCACATGGAACTCAAAGACACAGCTGGTTCTGCCATCCCCGCTGTGCGAGAGCACAGCTGGCGCCGAGTGTGGCACAAACACCTGGTGGAACGTCATCTGAGCAGGCTCTGCACTCAGAGGAGCTGAAACACTAGACAATGGAGAAAGAGGACTCATCCCAGAATCCAGTCTCAGGTTCTGAACATGTCTTGCCAGGTAYGTTTGCCCAGATTGATAGTCGAACACAGAGCTTTGTGGAGGACCACCTTGCACGTGCTTCGACTCAGAGACCGGCTTCAAATGTTGTTCAGTTGCAGGAGAGTTATAAGCTACTTGGTCATACTGCTCCTGTGACGGATAGTGCATGCCCACCAAATACACAGCTTCTGGATGCATCCGGTAGTGAGCATCTTCTGGAGGTGTTGGTCCAGATCTACAGTCACTGTGTACAGGAGCTGGCTCAAATACAGGATTGACTTGCACATGCAGTGGCTCTCCAGTGACTCTGTGAGCTGTTGTGCCCAGCATAACCAATGCCTCTGGTGTCCAGTTGGTGGGACTACCCCCAGGTGGAACTAAACTCTGGCCAGTCTTCAGCACTGGCTGGAAGTGGCAAGTTTGGGCTTCCAAAAATGAAGTGCTCTTGCGTCGCTGAGCAACTGCCACCTTCGGCGGGCAGACAGGTGGTGGTGAGAAAGACACCGGCCGTTCATGAACGGTTGGGAAAAATATCTGTGAATCTGGGAACGTTGGTGTTCCCCCACGCGGATGCTGAGGCTGTATTGACATGAACAAGACAAGCAATTCATACATTAAAAGTGAAAGCACATTAACATGCACAGTTCACTAGGCAGTTCTGTGAAGTAACTTTATAGAATGGCTACTCAATTCATGGTCAAAAACATACAGTAGTTAGGAAATTTAGATGTGTTCTAAATATCCATTAAATACATCCATGGCAGGCACAGCTACAAATGGAAATATTTGCTGGTGTTATAGCTGCTTTTCCAGTCCAACCCCAATCAAAGTGAAACCGGTTTTGCTCCTGACAATGAAATGGGATATATTGCCACGGGCTATCCATTATGATCAGTGCTTGTAGTCCAAGAATTTAGAACTTGCTAGCAGCAATAACGCAGAGTCTCTATTTTGCATTTACAAGGCAAGAACAACATGAAATCTTAACATTAATCTAATGTAAAAAATACAGTGCTATCGTCCTGTCAGGAGCCTGTGTACCGTATGATATCAAGAGAGCTACAAGAGACCTTTTATGAGACAAGGCTGAACAATTTCAGCTTACAATAAAACAACAAAAACACACCTAAAGAATCATACCTTTTGATAATTTTGGCCAATTTTGACCATTGCTTTTCACACAGGAAGTTAGCACTAACTGAAACAAAATATTGTTCTAACTTTTGCCTTGATGGTAAAACACTCACAGGATTATTAATAGTCCTTAGCCAGTTCCACTCCATCTGATGTACTACTTCAGATTAAGTTTATTTTTGTTAAGAGCTGTAAGAAAGTTTCACTGAARAGATCTGCATAAGAATACTACACAAATTCTGTAATTGCTCTCTCTTTTTAAAAAAATCTCTGCCTACAGTATGCTGAGATATACTATAGTAGGCTGAGAGAATGTATTATGGACACAAAACAAAAATTGTAGAAGACTGCAGCAAGTGTACTATCAAGACAAGTGCCATTTACAACTTTTTCAAGTTGCTGTTTCCATTATATTGTTCTGTTTCTCTCCCACCCCTTTCCAGAAAAGCAGCAGCAAATTTCCATATTGAACACCACTAACAAAATGGTCCTACAAGAYGATGAACTTTTCTTGTGTTCTGAAAAGTGGCTTTGTGTACTTCAAAAATTTCTCAGAGTTTATCTCATATAAATTGAAGAACAAAACCAATTACTGAAAAGGACCACCTTGTGTCCTTCCTTTAGCCATCCTGCACCTCACCTGCAAGTAGCTATACAAGAAATAAGAGTAACATGAAATTATGGCCTCCTCACATGAAGCTAAAGTAGTATTTCCTATTAAAACTTTCAGAAAACCCCTCATAAGTATTCAAATTACAAATTTTTAGTACCACAACCACAGCTAACCAAAGCTTTTAGAGTAATCAGCTGTAGCAACTAAGCTTTAAAAGCTGTTTGTTTTGTGTCTAATTGGCATTCAGTTCTTGCTCAGAAGTTGGAGAATAAAGAAATGATAAGAACTAGTCTTCCCTTTATGTTCTGTGGTACAGCTGAACAATTTATGTTTATACTAGCCTAAAATGCTAGACCAAACATTACCAAATAGTGGTTGACCCATTTAAATGTACTGCTTCTCAAAAAAGATCAAGGTTCTAGCAGCTTAGTATACAGAACAACAAATCAACTTTTTATTTTGTCATTTTAAAAATGCCCAAAGCCGAGGATGTATTTAATGATAACTTATCTTACTGTGCCAGGAGGCAAATGGTAACACATACAGGACTGACAGAGAGGGAGGGCAGGCTGGAGCGTCGGTGCTTGCGTGGAGAGGYAGAGTGCATGGGCAGGACACTTTCCAGGGCTTTAGAAAGCTTTTCTGCAAAGGTTTCTTCAGGGACAGTCCGAAGGTAGAAAGGAGAAAGAGGTGCAGACAGCGCTGGTGGTGGGGTGGAAGGAGCACTGAGAGGGATGCAGGACATAGAGGGAAGAGCAGGAAGGTGGGGGACACAAACTGACATGCTACGACCACGTTGAGGCTAAGGAGGAAAACAAAAGTTAAGAATTGAACACTTCAAAAAAGAAAAAAACAAAACCAAAATCAGCAAAACTGTAATGATAGAAAAGAAATGCAGACACACAATGATAGGCCCAGTACTAACTACTATGTGTGCAAGAAGATATGAGAATGCTGAATGAATGCCAACATATACAGGGAGCAAGATATATGCACCTTTGCGGACTCAAGTTTGTTTCAGATTACTGAGCAATGAGGAAGGTTTCCTAGGGCCCTTATAGGAAGCATACTGAGGGCACAACAGACAGGACAGAATAT
>NW_028187088.1:7062099-7129105 GCF_003343005.1 Rhea americana
ACATATTGCCTCACCAGTCTCTCTGCTTGGGGCCTTCTTGAGTTAACTGGACTAACTAGATACAGCTGGTTCTTTATTCATCTAAAGCATTAACATAAAAATTTAAACATTACAKATTCCACAACATAAGCTGTGGAAAAAAAGTTGCTTCAATATTTGGAAAATCAGTCTTTCAGAAAAGCATTTTCCAGATGCTGGGCCAATAAAAGCACCAAGATTTTGTAATCTTGCCACAACCCAGAAAACAGTAGGTCAAAATCCAACCAAACTGGAAGAATCTGAATTACTTTTAAAAAGAAAGTAAATGGAAAGATGAAGTTTTATGGAGGCAGTCTTCAACTATAATATTTCCTTTTCTAACGTAGAAGTTTCCTRCAGATACTTATTTCTGCATAATTTCTTAACAAAATAGAAATCCAATACAAAACTCCAGGAAAAGAACTCAGAAGTCTAATGGAAATGAGTGATTTTTAAGACTTCTGGTAAATCTCGCTAAACTGCTCAAAATATTGGGAGACAGAGACAAAAAGAGAACTCAAAAGGTTAAATATGTTACCCTTCATCTTCACCCTGTCCCAAGGCAAGCCTAGTTATACATGTCATTCTTGACTAATTTGTCTAGYCTGTTTAGAGACATCTCCAGAAATGGAGAGTGCAGTGCTTAACTTTTGTTGATTAGGGGACGGGAAAAAAAACAAACAAAAAAAAACAAAAAAAACCCACTTTCCCAAACAATAGGTTTTTGCTGGTATTTCTTGTCCTCTCTGACAAAGATGTGGAGAGGCCAGCGGCCTTTACAAACTTAAAGCTTTCTCTCTCCTTAAGTTTATCTTCAATAGACTCAACTTAATTCTTTCAGTCTTCTCACATAAACCATGTATTTTCTAGATTTCTGATGATTTTTAATCACTCTCCTCCGAATTCTCGCYCATTCACCCTGATTTTCCCTCAAGCAGAGAGCCAAGAATAGACTTACCAATGGCCAGGAAGAGTAGAATTACTTCACATAGCATGTTTGCCTTTTTCACAACAGCCTGTTTTTGACCATGTCCAGCTTGTGGTCCAGTGTAATCCCTGACCTTTTCAGGCAGAACTGCTGCCTAATCAAGTTGTTTATCCTGTACTCATGTAGCTGTTTAAGCATGAACCTTGTATTTGTCCTTATTGAATTGCGTTCTATTTCTCTTTAAGGTCATTTCTCCAGATGTCAAAACCATTTTGACTTGTCATCCTGTCTTCCCAACAAAACTGTTATAGTTCCTGTAGTGTTCTACTCCATTCTGTCAACCTTCTGGAACCGTTGTCATCATCATTGAGCATGAGCACATTTTAGTAGTGTGCTAAGCAGCTTGACTATGCATCTCTTATGTGCTTGTTCTCCCATCCTCTCTCAAAGATTACGGTCTTTCAACCTGGAAGCTAGCCATCCCAAGACAGTGAAATGGCTTCTGGTCTAAGATATGATATGCCCACACACCAAAATATGGTATACCCAAAGCAAGAGCTTGTTTAGAGGGCTTAAAAACTCGTTTGATCAAAGAGTAGCAGTACCACAAAGCTTCAGGTTAAGTGCCTTTGGAAAGGATGGAGAGGCTTTGCTTGTGAGTGAAATCAGCACGTTTTTTCAAAAAGCTAGTAACATCAATGATTCTGCAATAAAGTTCACAACTACAGGTACAAAAGAGAAAAAAGGAAAAAGCGAGGACCCTTAAGTCTTAGAAGTGTTGCTTCTTCTCCCAGTATGGTATTACTGTGTTATACAATAACCTGTCTGCCTCAGGTTTAGATTTGCTTAAAAAACAAGACAAGGGAACCACTAAAGACAATACAACAGYAGCAGAAGTACTCTGGATTTGGAGTAGATTTCTGCGTATTCTCAAAYTAGGTTCTAAAACATACCAAGGAAAAAACATACCAAAAAAAAAGGGGGGGTGGATAACACAAATGAACATACTAGGAAAGGTATTTGTGCCCAATGCAGACTTTCCAGGGAAAAGTAATATGCATGGCAACTGATGAGCAAATCAACACAAGCTAGAAATAAAAGTGGGTACAAGGATGTGGGGTCTTTTCAGTCCGGACTTCTCACATGCAGCATTCTATAACAGTTAAAAATCTTACCTGCAGAGTCTGCAATCAAAGCCTCACAGAACATATAGAGCAGTTTCGTATTTGTATAGCAGCTCAAATTATTCTAATTCYTTCTTCAAATCATCCCAATGACTTGATCCTTGATAACTTCATATATTCACAAAGCAGCTCACAACATCTTTCTGAGATTAAAWGCTCATTTTCATGCAAAAACCTTGTTCTCACAATGTTAACATCTGTCCAGAAAATCTACTAACTCATCAGTTTTGCCTCAATGCATGCTCCAGATCAAATATGCCTTGTTTGTTTTTACTAGCCTTAGCCCCAGTGGAAAAACATCCTATTTACTGCTCCTGTGCAGAACTTGTATCGCATGCAAAACACAGAAAACTGGCTGTCAGATCTTCCTCTCGCTTTTCCAGAGAAATACAAAATAAAATAATTCTATACATTTGTGATACTGTAATGTGGCTTACCACTGCAGGTGGCTGATATCCTCCGTGCTGCTGTGACTGCACTTGGCCAGCTGAAGCTGTGTATCCCTGGACTGCAGCTGTTGAAATTGACTGGTCATGCTGGGAACCATAGGACACAGTCTGTTGACTGCTCACACACGATTCGGTATAAACAGATGAACCCTGGCCACTGTCAACTGTCCCATCAGCTGCAGATATTAAGGATAAAAATCCTCATTTCAAAACCTGCACTCTGGATTCACAATTTAAAGATCTTGCAATCAACCAAACTAGATTGTATTTGTGTCATGCTATGTTGACATTAGCAGCCTTTTATTTCTTACAATATTTAAGCTAGTGCAAAAATATGAGAATTTTTTCTTCCTCAGTATAGTAATTCTTTACTAGCATGCCTTCCCTTAACCCATAGAAAATTATTAATTTCAGGAGGTTTTTGGAATGATACTTCAAAGCAAACTATCATTGCTATGAAAGGTTGAGGTGGGAATAGAAATTTAAATTCCATATTGTTATTGACCTCAGGTGATCTTTCAGATTTTTTTTCCCCAGAAGTATAAAACAAGCCTGTTGTGCTTGACTAGCAGATGTCTCTCATGCAGGTGTACCCCTTAGAACTTGAAATCTAAATTAACAATAAAACAGATAGTAATGCGCCTTCTAACCTCATCACTCTAATGTGAAAGTTCTTATCATTATTCAAGTATTGATGACAAAATGGTGGGCTGGCAAAAGAGAAAGTTAAGAATGTTAATTTAGCTTGCTATATTTGGTCTGCAAAACAGGAAATGAAAAAATTTTTCACAAATTGAATTATGAGCTGAACTGCTTTTGTCAATCTAATCTCCACCTGAAAAAAAAATTTAAGCAAACAAGTGTTTCTGGTGGCTCTAACTGCACTGGTGTAAGTACTGTCTACAGGGCTAGAATTTACTGTCCTGAACAGCATGGCAGTAAAAACTAGGACATTTGTTCACACTTCAGGGGCCTCAGGTAGTTTACTGTATTAACTTAAAAGGCAGGAAAATAATCTTTTACTAAGACACTACATTGTCGATTGTGCCATGATCTGTCTTGGCTAAGGAACAGGAACACATCTTATTCTGCTATGCCTTCTAGTGGGCTAATGTTCTTCAGAAGTCAGCAACATCTTAAGATATTTATTATTACACCCAAGAGTTTAAGACTCCCTAAGCAGGGAAATAGTATGTGCACAAGAAAGACAGAAAATAAACCAACTGACACACTTACAAAGAACAGATATACTGGGTTGCTGGAACTGCAGTTGTTGGTGTTGATCAGCTTCTGGTTCTTCAGGTTCCACTTGTGTAGAAACTGAGGCTGAAGTAGTGGGGACAGAAGCAGTACCAGTGACAGACTGAGGATGCTTTGACCCTGCGTGGGAAGCACTTGATGGCTGCTGTTGCTCCAGCTGTTGCTTTTGACTACTTTCTTCCTGCAGCTTTTTCTCCTGTTCCTCTCGCACCAACTGACGCTGCTCTCGCTTTCGCTTAATCAAAGACACCCTGTCCTTGATAGCTTTCGCCATTGTCTTGTGATCCCCTTCACAGACATAGCCAGATTCCACCTGAAGGAGGATACATTCACAGAATTCACACTGTCAAACACAGCTACTGTTGTAGTGCTACAATAGAAGTTATCACTCTCTTGCACTAACTTCTCATCCCAAACTTCTGAAGAGGTTTTATTTCAAGACAGTAAGAAAACAGCAAATGCAGAGGCTGATAGACTTCATTCCAGTATCAGAGAATGACAGTACCTTCAATACTTTGTAAGACYACCACTTACCATTTCCTGTGCTACATCTTCCGGGACATCTCTCTCCAAGTCAAAAGAAAACTCTATTGCCTCATTATCTTTGTATTTGCCCTTAAGTTTTTTGATGTCTTCAATTCGCAGCCAGAGCTTAATAGCAATTTTTTCTCCATCATCTTCCTCTGCTAGTTCTACCCGTACTCCCGTCTCTTCTTGGAAGAAAGCATGATTCAAAAGATCCTTAATAGCATATCTGGCATATTGGGAAAGAGTATAGAAAGCACATACAGTTATTAGGTTTTGATAAATTATTAAGGAATATCCTTGCCAAATAATCCTCCAAATTTGTTTCTCTGCTTTCCATGCTTCTCCCATTAATCATTTCATTGTGTAAAGTTCGAATTTCTCTTTTAAAGTACGATAAGAGAAATTCACTACAATGATGCTACAGATACATAAAAAGCATGCACTGGTCAATACAATGGACATGTCAAGAGATTTTAAGCAAATTGAACTGAATGGGCTCTGTATTAACTAAAATAACAAACAAAAAAAACTTTGAAGRAACAATCTGATTTTGCTGAAGATTAAGATCCAACACACAACCTTTACTCCCCAGATCAGTACACTAMTCTAAACAGACTAAATCACATTTAGGATAGCATCTAAAAATCTCATCTAGTTATTTCAGCACTGTCTAAGCACTACATCTTTCCCTTTAGATTTTGTACTACTTTTGAATCACTTCATCTTGTATTCTGCTTAGTGTAAGCTTTTTCCCAAACTTGCAATGCTACACATTTCTTCCAACAGTGGGAACTGAGCTTGACAATAACAGGCTTCAGAAAAGTTTAAGTAGTAGAAAAGGTTAAATTGAGAATCAGTTTTCATTTCATGATTATTCACCTTTAAGTGCTAGCTAGGGGYACAGTTAGAAGTTCGAGGATTTAATGCTGCTCCAGAAGCGCTATTTTCAATTATGCTCCCACACAATAACACCCTCTAAAATTAAGATATCAGCTGACTAAGCTTGACTTGCAGCCATACTAGCTGTACRGATTTACGACCAGTATATGACAAGTGTAAAGGTTACCAGTTACCTAACTGATACAGCAAAAGACAAWCTATGCTCACATATGCACCGTGTAACAGCAGTAGTCTAAAAGTTAGCTGCTATGGGGAGACTAAATGGCCAGGAGTGAGTGATGTGCACCCACAAAATTAGCTTATGGATAGAAAAAAATACAGAACTGTTTAAAATAATTGAGAAAGAGGACAGAAATTAAAAATATACAGCATCATCATCAAATGTAGGACAGAGTTAGCAGAAGAGCATGAATCAACATTCATGAACTGAGGGAAAAAAGAAAAAAAAAGGCTGTGGACAGAAGGCCAGAGAGGAAAGCAAGGGGTGCTAGAGAAAAGCAGAAGATTGAAGCATTTCTAAAAATAAACCTTCAGCAAGTCACAACTGTGGAAAAGCAGAAAAAGAACTCAAAGTAGTCAGCAGTTACACTATTATCAAAAATCTGCAAGTTAAGCACTTCAAGCAGAAGTCACCCCACAGAAAATGCGAATAAATACGAACAGAAAAAAATTAGAATAAAGAATCCACAAAGTGATCAGCTATCAAATGCCAAGAGAATCAAACAGGTTGGGGGAAGGGAAGCGAGGAGGGAAGAACGTGAGAATGAGGAACCCAACAARCAACCCAAATACCTGGCAACYTGGATGGATTGCCATCACTATTTTACTGACTAGYTCAAAGCTGTAGTTAGAACAGTGCATTTTCTGAACGAATTGACAAGGATGGCTACTGTAACAACAACAGCTTTCCTCACAGTTTGCAAAGAACGCTTTAACACAAGCATCTAGTAAGAACCTACCAAAGAAAAGAACTTGCTGAATTAGTAGTACTCATGTCCTAACTTTTGTCAAAACAGTTCATCATAGTTTTAGAATCAACGTGCACTGAAAAGAACTTACCTTTCACCTTTGTTTTGCCGAATGCATCCCTCAATAATCTCCTTCACCTCAGGGATTGCTACTTTATCAAAGCTGGCTGGCTTGACACCCTGGAATATACAAGCAGCAACAGAAAACCAGGAGGGCCCACTTGATTTAAGTTGCGATTGTGCAAAAATTTACTTACAGAACAACTATTACTACTCGATAGATCATTGGCCTGAATTCCTTACTAGCGCAAAATAAAGAAATCTCACCCCAATCTTACTACTCAGCTGTTTATTAAAGCGGAGCTTTTCCGTTTCTTAATTACGCCTCCATCAGAAAAGGCTTTGACAGTTACGCCAAGAGTACCTTTAAATTCCTATGGAAGGAGTGTTGGTTAGAGGAGTATACACAGACCAGACTGAGAAGAGAAGGAGGTGTTTCCAATGTAATAGTAATGCACAACTGCACATAATTAACAGTTTTTAAAGGATTCTGTTGTTTTCTCTAACGTTTCCAGCATACCATTATACAAAGTAATTTGGACAGAGATTCATTTTACAGGAAACAAACTTAGCCAGAAGATAGCATCTAACTGGATCATTTAAAAACAAAAAAAAAAAAAAAAAAAAAAAAAAGAAAAAAAAACATCACAGCAATAAAAACTCGTCACATGCACTTTCCTATATCTCTGCCCCTCCCAGAAGGTTTAGTAGGCCACACTGTTGTATGATTGCTGCTGCGAGTTCAAAAGAGTGAACTTTGTAATACAATCCTTTTCAAAAACCCTTCAGCAACACAATGCAAACCCTCCTCCAAGGCATGATAAAGTTTGTTTCCCCTGGGGGCAGAGGAAACAAAACCTAAACCCTTCTTAGAGCAAAATCAGCTGCTACTACCAGTGCTCAGACCCCAAGCACTGACCAGTTGGGAATTCTACAGAACAAAGCACAGAGCTGGAACTATCATTTCCTCACAACCAGAATCTCTATTTCAGTGGCAGTTATGCACAAAGGCAGAATCTGGTACTCAACTTCACGCAATTTAGTCTCTATAGACTGAACAGCAGATTGAGTGTGGTTGGAGCCAGCATGTTTAAATATTCTTATTTAAAGAGCACCAGTTTTCAGATCAAACAAACCTGACATCTGTATTACTTGAATTCAGTAACTAAAAGCCTCTAGGGCTACCGTACAGTACTCATTTTCACATACACTTGATACATATGACCCCCCATCACTGGCAAATCACAACTAAACAAGAAAAAAAGGAAGAATGAAAATCACAGCACCTGAATAATAAATACAGTAATAAATAAATATAGTAGCAGCACAAGCAATATGATTTGCACCCTGACCACGTAGTACTTCTCTCACTGTACAAAACAGTATAACTTCCCAAACAGGGACATCATATGCAGCCCTTCATCTTTCTTCTACTGCCATTGGCAGTCCTGAAATGGAAAGGCCAAGTCTCCAGACGTACCCTTTGCAGCTACAGACCTTTACTTAATATGTATTTAATATGATAGGGAGCTCCACTTATATTCAGATGCTACTTTTTTCTTGGCCAGACAGGGCAGTAGATTGACTTCACAGGCTCACTGCCTAGGATCCTGTACCCCACTCGGCCAAGAGAGGGCACACCGGACTTCAAAAGGAGCAAACGCAAGACTAGGAGACCACAAGAGTTCAGTCTATCAGTGAACAACAGTACTATTTGTGGTTATGTTTTATAAAGGTGTTGTGTGTGCATCTGGAACTGAAAAAAAAAAGGGAGGGAGGGGAGTGAAGGACAAAAACTTAAGTACATAAGTCTCATCTGATATAAATTTATCTTACAATTGCATTCTGGATCATYAGTTTCTTTACACTAAAAAACACTCTTACGAAATTCTGGCAATTGAGATTCACAGAACTGAAGTGTGTTGTGACAAGAATAAGCCCTGGAACACAGYCTTTCTATGAACATTAAATTAATGCTTTTAAAAGCTTCAATGAAGCTAACACTTTAGGGGATCAATGCCTCAGCTGTAAGACACCAGACCAAAGTTTGTGCGGGCAAGCTTAAATACAGTAACCCAGGCATGCCACGGATCTCCAGCTTTCCAGCAGCACATCAAAAAGCCTTACACTCTACTATAAGAGATGTTTTATATAACTTRTTTTAACATTTACTACTTGCATTGAATTCCTGTTGCATTTCTGTTTATATAGTAGAGGTTAGTCAGTGATAATCASCTTTTATTATGGCCAAACTTAAAATGGTCCCAGAAGTTCAGGTTCATATGTATATAGACAGATCTCTGTACAGAGTGTTTCCTCTCTCTGTAAATATATAATCTCTGCAATAGTTATTTTTACTATTTATTACATCTGAATTTTGCACCTAAATTTGTCTGGTAAGTCTAAAGCTCAACACATCTGAGGTTCCTAAATAACTAGAGCCCCAGATGTAGCAACAGCTTCCACGTGTGTTCACTTACATTGTGACAGYAAAGACAGATGTCAAATCTCTGATACAATCTGATTTCAGAAAAAGAAAACAGCTAAGATAAGCATAAGGCAACTGGTACAGCAAAATACTAACATAAGGAAACCAGAACATGAGCTTTCTGTTGAAAGAGCAAAGCATGTGGTTAAAAAGTCAAGAAGTGTGAAAAAGTGAAGCTAAGAAGAGATTTTAGAATCAGTGACCTATTTTGCTAGCCTACATATCCCTAGCCTGAAAGAAATCAAATACCTGTTCAAAAGCCAAAAGCTTTTAGGCCCTTCCATGAGGGCTCCATCCTACACTACTCTATTTTGTGAATCCCAAAACAGGAGAAGAGAAAAAAAACAGCCCTCCCAAGCCCCCTCCGCCATATTTTCCATTTTCCTAACTGTTCCTTAGAAAAATCTGGGTGACCCTAAACTGGTACCTAAAACCAACACAGGATATAGGAYGAGCTGTAAACTGGTACACAGTCCATGGAAAGGTTGTCTGAGCCTAGTCTACAGTGCTACCAAGGATGCTTGTGCTGAAAGTTAGACCACTTAAGTGTCATCAGCTTTAAAGAATAAGTAAATCAAGATTTTTTCACCTTTAAGTAATAGGGAAAGTTTCAGACTATTTTACATATCACAACAGAGATGAAGACTATTTTACACACTAAGACATATCATTCCGTTATGAATGGTAGTAACTAAGAAAGCAGTGAACACTTTCTTGCCCAGAACTGACTATACAGTTTAATTTTGCCAGCACAGAGAAACCAAAGGGAGGCCTTACAATTCAAGTGACCTTGTTGTGTCCTTAAAAGTTCATGTGAGCTGTACAGTCAAACATACTTTCATTGCTAAGCTCAAAGACACTCAAGGACATACCAGGCTACTCAGTATTTCCTGCTTCAAATACTTTAAACAATGTTACTACAAGAAGTCATGTTCTTGTATGCCTTTCCCCATTTTCCCTTTGCACCCCAAATCCATTTGGAAGAATCAGAGGACAACTCCAATCTTCAAATCTATTGGTCCCATTCCCCAGTGGCAATTTAAAAAGAATTAAATATTTCAATCATATCAGCATTTTTTTCTGAATTTGCTAGGGCAAAATAAAAGGAAACACTCCTACATAGAAGAAGRAAAAAAAGTGCAGGACAGGTATAACATGCACAAGAAAAATCAGATTTTCCTGGAACTTTGGTGTAAGATAGCAAAACTGAGACTGCTACTGAAAGCAGACTTCTGTTCTCCATCTCCCATTCCCACACTCATGCCATTTTCTTCCTTTTGCCAGCACAAGCATTTATACAGCAGCATAGTGAACCACATCTTGATATTTATCAAACTGAAAACAAACCCAGAACAAAAAGACTGTAGCAGTTTTCAGTGAAATTAAGTTCTCCATTGTGGTTCACTGCATAGTTGTACTAGCTCCCAGGCTTACAGAAGGAAAGYGTGAGTGCAAGAGCTAATCAGGGCAGAACTGCTTCTTTTGACCACAGTGCCAACATAAAAATAAAAACTCCTGAACATTTACATTTTGCAAGAATATCCATACCTTTGGAATAGGATTATATATGTAGGTACCAGAAGGTGCAACAATCAAAAAGTAAACTAAATACTGATCTTGCARTCCTCTTATGCTTAAGCACAGATTTTGCATTTGACAAATCTTACATATAAGATTTGTGATTCTTTTATATTTAAATGAAACAAAAAATCTTGTTCCAAAGTTTAACATCTATATTTGTACAGCTGTATGATCAATCCAGTAAAAACATACATAGGAACTCTTAAAAGTGCTAGCTTTTCAAGATACTTTAAACACCAAAGTAAAGGCAACTCAGCACACCTCTAAACAATTTTTTCATAGAAATACGTAATATTCTGCATTAGTTAGATTATCAGGATCAGTGATGTATCATCTCATTCCAGTGTAAAAGATACTACAAATATTATTTGCTTCATAAAAGAAGGTAAAACCATCAGCACTGAGTGACTTTTACACCAAAATAAGCTAGAATAAAAGATACAGAAAGTGTCACATACCCTTAGCAGTGCTAAACTATAAGAAAAGTGAGATTAATAACATCTTGGATAGGGAACAGCAGTTCTAATCTACATTTTTTAAAAATTGCTGGAAAAAAAGTACAGCTAGGTTTGAAAGCTGAAGACCCAGTTTACGCAAACTCTCACCAGTTCAGCAGTTCTGTAGGTCAAGAATTACGATTCACCTCCAAAAGCCTTTACGTTGGCTACTTATACTTATACCATACAGTGAAGTTCATACATACCTCTTTAACACAGTCCTTGTGAGTGCAGCAACAACAGTGAGAATTAACAATTACAAATACAGGACAAATCTCTCTTTTTGTGAAATCCATCAGGAAAAGAGACACATGCACCAAAAAATTGGGTGCTCGTTTCCAATGGGAATCTACTAAACTGCTGCCTTAACGCACAGCAGAAGGAAAGCAGACATCAAAGCTAGAAGGGAGCATGGTTTTCCGTTGGAGACCTCCTGTACTTTTCCAAGTCCAGTACATGAGGCTGCAGAGATTTAATTTTAATATCTGCTTTTGCCACTCTCAAATTCTGAATAGTGAGAATAAATGGAAGCAAGAGGTAAGCCTGCTCTTTTCTGCCTGCCCAGCTACCTCGGCAGCAGAGGAAGACAGTGGCAGAGGAAGAGGAGGCAGCGTGGGGACGCTTTACTTCCTGCGTGTCCCCGCCTCCCCGTTTGCCTGCTCTGCCTATTCCCCACCCCAGTCTTCTGCCAGTTTAAAGGCTGCACATAAGAGCATCATCCATCCAGTTGCACTCCTGCTCTGGCAAAAGGACACTTAAACTGGCAGTAGAGTTGTTGCAGGCACTAACTTTATACTTGGGGTGACTGGGAAAGGAAATAGGGGAAAAGCTGCCCTTTTTTTTTCCCCTCTTCCTTCCATGGAAGCTACCTAAATATCTCTCTAATTGACTAGCTTCAGTTCCAGCCCAATAGAACACAAATCAGCACTTCTCACTTTGCCACCTCCAGGATACACAGCATATTCCACCTCCCTCCTTCCAGACCACCACATTCTGCTACCACTGGCAATGTCAAATGCTTTTCTCTTGCTGTGTGCTTAATGCCAGGGAATAGGCGTTTTAAGGTGATTTTCAAACTGCTGGACAAAAGTAGGAAAGAGCATTGTTGCCTGCTTTCTACCACATGTGCACATATCTAACATTTATAACACCTCTTCCTCTACTCCAAAACTAATCCTGAAGTCTCACATCTTCTGTTCTTATATCTAGTTTCAAAAAGATATAAAATTTTTTCTCTAATAAAATGGGTTATATACAGTTTCAGGACATTTTTTTTGGAGAGAGGGGAAGTACACAGGGAGCAGGGAGGTTTGGAAATTCATGTGCATCATTTAAGATGTGAAGTGTGCAAATGAATTCTGACCAACCAGTGATGATAAACACTATGACAAAATTCAAGTACATCTTTAAATTTTCAAGATTACTTTTTAACCCTCAGATAGCATACTATAGCATACTACTTAGTTCCTCAAGTATACCGCAATTATACCAATGTTGTTATTATACTGTGCAGTACCAACGTTATAAACCAACACTTTTTGATATTTCACTGCATATTTTAGGAATTGTCTCAGTCAGCTGCAGTGAAAGCAGCCAAGGAGTCAAGAGGGGTCAAGGGAAAAAAAAGAGTCATTAAAGACACTGCTTGGATGAGTGGCCTTCATTCTGCAAGGTAGAAGTTTTCACTTACACATCAACTACCATTGATTATCATTTCACTTTTAACAGTGTTTGAATACAAGTGCTTGAATTCAAGATACCAGTGCAACAGGTATCTTGAATAAAGCATGCTGGAATTTTGCTTGCCATTGCTTATAATTTCTGTTGCTGTTGTTACAGTTGCACTCAAACCAAATTGACACTCCGTGGTCAAAACAAATCCAAGTCTACTCTGCAGGAACAGAATCTAATATTTTACTCCACTTAATTAAGGCTATCTTTTTCTGGGGTGCACTGCACAAGTTGCACAGAAGATTGAGAGTGTTATTTTTTAAATCCACTACCTAACCACGTTCATACTCTTTTTCCCAAGTGCTTTAGCTACGGAGCTTGAAAGGAATTCTACCATAACTGATTAATCTTCTCAAACAAAATGTTCAGACTTTGCAATTCAGAGGCTAATAGAATCAGTTGCAAAGTCAAAWCGCAAAAACAAAGTAATTAAGATCTCTATACTTGCTTTCTGCTAAGTTGTTACCAACTAGTTTGAACCAGATCCAGGCTGCCACAAACCATTAATTCCAGGAATTTAGAGAGAACATAAAATTCCAGTGGAAAACAAGCTAGTGAGCCTACTTCCTTCCCCATAGTCTCAAAAAAGCCCCTAGGCAACAGCATATATAGCATTTAAATTGGTTTACCCCATGATCCTCTAAATATCACCACCTGCTATTAGTTACTTTGCCTGGCCCTCAAAACCTTTAACCATTTAAATGGTTTAACTACTCCTTCCCTTCTCCACCTCTATGCTTCACCTTAATTCTATGTCTTCTTTAGAAACAACGTTTACAGTTTAGTTCCTTCCTTAAATTTCAGAGTACATCTATAACAAAAATATCCAGACGATATAATTCTCATCTCAGTCCAATTCAATATATGCATTCTTATCTCTTAAGAAAAAGATTTCAGTTTAGCAYTTACTCAGTTAAAAGGAGATTAAGTAGCCTAAAAAAAAAAAATCTAGATTTTATTGTTCTTGCTAAAAAATAAGATATAACAGTTGAGACTGCAGTAATGAGATTAAAAAGTCAACTGAACACATACAATAGAAATAAAAATCTAGCTTCTCTGATCAGCATTTCAGCAGTAATTAATTCTGGACAATTGATAACTCTCTCAAGAATGAAATCAGTTAACCCTGCAAAATCAGGGCTGCACAAGATCAATATTGTAATAGAGTAAACAGCATTATTGCAATACAAGTAATAGGACCAGATGAAAGCTTTCATTGGGCTAGATTTAGCTCATGAGGCACTATTTAGACTATTGTGTTAGCTAGGACAGGCCTAACTTTCTTCTCCTCTGATCAAAAGCATATTTGCTTTTGCAAAAGCCAATTATTTCTGAACCCAAATTAAGACACCTTATGACTCCTAGTAATCTACCATTATCCAGACCAAAACACCTCTCCCAGCTATCTGAGAGAGCTCTTCTATGTCATTGAAATAGCTCAACCAGCCCATTTTCACACAGAAGAAGCTGGAGATACAAAGTTCACCCTTTCGTTATACAGGTCTGTAAGTAACCCAAGTCAAATGATTCCTGAATTTTCCCAATCTGGCAGCCTTAAAGACTTGCAGTAGATTATTGTGCATGCTCAGACTTCACAAAAGCATTATAAATATAAGAGGTGCGGTAGTATTTACACAGGCCTGCTTGCTGCAACCTGACTGATTAGAGTCTGTTCTCCTCCTCCATTTACCACATGCTCTCAAACAATTTAAGTGTTAATAAATACAAAAGGTAAGTCATACTGAACAGTAGAATCAAACAAACAAAAAACTCYCAAATGTACAACACAAGTTATTATATGCACAAGGCATATTTATAATATGATCAACACACCTGTGCTAACTCCTTATTCCTAAAGCTTAATCTGTAAGATTGCTTAAAATTAAGTATCTAGTACTTTGCATGGGCTCACCTTTGGTAAGAAGAAAAAAAAAAGAAGAAGAAAAAAAAAGAAAAAAAAGAAAACAGACTTCTCTCATTTGACTACCTATTACTGCTTAGTCAGTCATTTCTGTATTTGTATTCTGCAGCTGATCTCCAAGCCCAGAAGCTGTGGAACACTAGTTGCTTATCCAGTGGCTTTGTCAGTGCCTCAATACTATGTATTTACTTATCAGAGCCAAAACATTTACAATGTTAAAAGCTTTACAACTTCATGTATTTGAAAATCCATCCCATCAGCAAACCTAATTTAGGACAGATGCATTGGGCAAAGGCTCTGTTTGGGTTACGTTGTTTCTGCACAGTTAAACTTAACACGAATAGCTATTAATTCCTTCTAGATCCTGTTGACTGTGATACTTTCCAGCACTCATAAGTAAAAGGTTATAACAACAAAGTAAAACAACCACTGTATTTGTGATAACACTGAACTGTGAACTACATCGTGTACTACTGCTGAATATACACCAGGCCTTACAACTACCTCTTGACTACTTATCTAGCGCAGTACACTGGCATTTTAAGGTTTTACTTCAGACACACAMGTCCTTTGTATTTCAGAATTACCCAGTAAATGAAAGTATCACTCATTTTCAAAGGTCAGAATCAGGAGTCCTTATGACTCTGAAGAGACAATTTTAGTTAAGATGTAGATGAACTAATTCACAGGACCCCCGTAACTGCAGTTCCCTTCGCTAGTGAGTAGCATGCATTATATCAGCTTTAGAATAGCAAATTTTGTAACTGAAAGGTGGAGTTCAATTCCTCAGTGTATAGCTTTCAAGCAATTACAGTATTGCTGCATTTAGTCCTTAGAAAGGGCATTGTTTAAAAATACATAGAACAGGGATACAAATTCTGATGCAACGGTAAAGACTGACTGGACAAGCAGACTGAGCACAATCTACTTAGTTCTTATTCTTGCATGAGAATGAGAAAATCAGTTTAATCTTCATACACAATTCTTACTTTCACATTTAGTTGCAACTGCCTTTGCTTTTTGAACAAGAATATGCAGTAATATAAATCTTGAACTAGCTGAAWTTCTCTTTCATCAGGACTTCAGCTTGGAAACTGCTTTCAAAAAAAAAGAAAYACGCCTAGATATACATTTTGGCACTATAAATTTGGAAGTGTGATGGCGAAACAATCAAAGCAAAAATATCTATGTTTTATTTTCAGTCTGAAAAATACATTCTTCCTAAATAAATTTTTATTTACGTTCCATGCTTTAACAGCTACCAATTTGGCAGAAAAACCATCATTTAGCACCATCTTAAAAACACAGCAGTAACAGTTCTAAAGCCACAGACTAGCTGGAAACTGAATAAAATGTATAATACACATACGCACACTCTCCAACATTATATCTTACCCAAAGGCTTCAAACACCTCCACTACCTGGACTATCCCTTATATCTATTAGATATCTAATACCTGTAAGATACCTAATAGGTATCTTATACCAGGACCAGGATAATGTTGCAAATTCTGAAAATAATGCACAATTCAGACAATGCACCATAAACACTCCTCAAAACTWACTGTCCCCTTTATTTTATAACTTATTCTATTAGGAGTGAAGGACCTCTGTTAGAGTACCAAATATTCAGAAGGGTCCTAAAAAGTACCTCTGCCACACAGGGAACTTGGTGGGGAGAAATGAAAAAGCAGAAACGTCTCTGAGGGAAATTCACCTTAAAACAAAGTCACGAGCTCATAATGTTAGGAAGCCTCTAAATAYCGTCACTGGACAGAGGAGTCACAACTCCTTTAGGAAAAAAGTATTACATTATAGGCAATAGAATTTCTTGCATAGACTTCCTAGTCTTATGTTTCCTTCCACTTTTAGGAATAAGTTATTTCTGCAAAAACATCACACTAAACTTCAATAACTTTCACTCTTTAATATGGGCACAAACCATAGTATGCCAGAAGACATACACATCCATATGTCTATGCCTGTTCTGGGAACAAGGCTCTGAGTAACCTAGGTACAACTACAGAGAGCTTATGAAAAATTTTGGTGGAGTTCTGGCCTATGAATCACATAACGAGTGAAAAACAGGCTATTTTGAGACTAACACCACGTGAGCTTCCGTAGGACTAAAACTTTCCTGGACTCATCCCACCTCTATCCTTGCAGAACTATAGCAATACAATTGGTAGAGCTAGAAATACCAGCCCATCCGCTAACATTAATATTTTTGAATAATGGTAGTATGCTGATAAACACCACTGAGGTATCAGTCTCCCCACAGTAACGACTAGCTTGTCGTTTCAGTGATTCATTAAAGGTTCCGATAACACTGCAAAGCCAGGGATTTGAAAACATTGACCACCTCCCTGTTCCCAAGAGAAGAGTCAGCTTCCTGTCTTTTGTTAAATTAATTCAACCCCAGATAACAGAAGAGCTAAACAGATGTCAGAACAGGACAGAACACAGTCAAACTTCTCATAGCATCAGTTTTAGGAGGTCTGACCCCGGAGATACTGAACCATAGGGTTTTTCTTTGTTTTTGTTTTCTCCCTTGTTTCTCAGCATCCTGCTAGTTCATCTAGGTTTCAAAAAATAACTATCAACACCAAACCACAGAACATTTAGTTCTGTGTCACATTAAAATATATTTTATCTTAGTAGCTGAAGTTCACATTCTCCCCCTTACTTTAATACATGATCATTTTTAAATCATATTRGATTTGATTTAAATCTGATAATGTCAAATAATATCTAGTTTAAAATTGTGAAAACATGCATTTCAGGCTCAGAGGTGAGCAGTATGAGTAAGAAAAAAATCCTATTTTGCTTCAAATCAGSTTTGTTTTATAACACTAATATTGAGGAAACCATTTTTGTAATCTGGAATCTTCAGTATGGAATAATAAGAACACTTCTAAGAGATCAACCTGTAAAAGTGATCTATGTCTACAAATAACCCATTTGAAAGAGAATTCATTTTTCCTTCCCACTTAAGATATAATTGGCCCTAGCTCTGTAAACACTGCAGTATGCKGCAAGTCAGAGTTCTAGCTGATCCTTCATGTTCCTTACCTAGATTAATTTCATTTTAAAAAGGCAAACCTAGAAACAATTTTTTTTATTTGTTTCATCTTCTATTCTTAAGGCTTGTGCATCTGAATTGATGAACCACTGACTGAACTTCCACACAGAAAGACTCCTCGCTGCCTTTATGTAGTTCTCAAATCTTATTAAAATGATTGAAAATAAGACTAGTTTAAAAACAAAAATCCCCAACACACACACACAAGAGGTGAACAGGAGAGAAGATAAGTGGTGGAAGCGCAGGTATTCTTTAATCCACTCAGAGTGATGCTGAGGAACTGGATTTGATGTGTAACTTTTTTCCCATTTGATATCAAAGTGTCTCAAGTTTCTTTTTTCAATTAATACAATTAAAAGTTCTCCCTTTCCCATTAACCCGTTTCCTGTACTTGGTTGAAAGCACACATTGTTAAAACAGATAATGAAAAGCTAAGTACTCCACTTGAACTCTTTGAAGATTCCCTCGCCCTACTTTTCCCCACAGATTTTTGCCAGTGTTTTTCCCACTAGAAAACTTGCTAGCAAGAGCATCTCTACATCTATCTGAACCAAACCAAGAAATTCAAGGTAAAGAAACAGAGCTTTGTGAATGCCTAACAAGTCACATATTGATTCTAGAAAGCAAAAGAGGAATTTACATTAAAGGAAAGAGCAAGTAACTTGCAGCCTAATTTATAAAGGGTGCTTGATAGTAAAACTGCAGGGAAAAGGAGAACAGGAATTTTTGATCTCTTCAATTACTCCTCTTCCAGAGAGAGCAAAAATTGTCAGAACATGATTGAAAAGCTAAGAGATCTTCCATAGACTGTTTCATTTTAGATATGCTGCTCACAAACGTTCATTAGACACTGTAAGACTGATGGGAAGTCTAAAGGTCAGACATCTACATTTGCTGCCAAGGACCCCTCAGCACACACACACACACACAGGAGGGAAAAAAAAAAAAAAAAAAAAAAAAAGAGAGAGAGAGAGACACAGGTGGAATGAATTGCCCACCTTCCTCTGGTGAAAGTAAAGGAAATACAGATTACTAAGTTAGACAATATATAATGTCTAACTTTTAGGTCACTAAGAAGAGATTAATTTCATCTCAACTGACCAAACTGCAAAGTTCAGTAACTGACAGGTTTCCAGCCAAAAGAATGACCTTGACTTTAACCAGTAAGCTTCAGTTCCCACAGGCCAAGAAAATTATGGATGTTAAAACCAGCTAGACACTGCCTGGTCAGGTTACTCATTATGTACCTTGTTCCTCCAGGGCTTTTTTCAAGCTCTGTAGAACAGAGAAGAAAAGAGGTGCCCATTCTGTGGAACACTTCAGTACAGAAGAACTCTTTTTTGAAGTCAAAAAAYGCAAAGTGCTTTTTTTCTTCTCATCCTAAGACCAGCTCAGAAGGTAAGTTTACAAAGAGACTGTATTTTTGATGAAACAAGGACAAAATTTTCACTTTGTCAGAGTAAGTATGGAGAAATAGATRTATGTATTTATAGATATACATACCTACATATATTCTTTATAGATGTATGTATTTATATATTCACTATATATATACACACATATGTAAGTCTACTAGTACTTAAAAGGAAAGTTTATACAGTGGGAGGGGGAAAAAGTCTTCTATTCATACTCTGTTTAGATAAGCAGTGTATTTTAAWCTGAGGACAATTCTTACTAGCTTTATGGAATGAGTATGTTTCGATTTTTATTTCGGTGATAGATATGAAATAATTAATTAAATCTGCATAATAAACCTTGTTAATTGTGTTTTGACCAGTGYAAGATGTGTAAACCAGCTGGAAAATAAAATACTTACACATCCAAGTATTAGAGATTGAGAAAATAGTACCTCTATGCATTTAGTAAAATGATCTCTGTGGCTAGAAAAGAAAGCTCAAAGAAAATACAATATAGAGGTAAATGAAGGCTACATTGCATCTGTGAGTGGTGACGGCAACACAAGTAAAAATGTCAAGCTAAATTTTGAAGCAACAGCAGGGATTACATAGTTCTCAGTCTCAGACAAAGCAGCTGAAGCTAGCAGAGCTGTGCCTCCAACGTACTGCTTCCCAAACAGGCTAAATTAAGAAATTAGATTTAAGATGCCCATTCCGTAACTACATCTGTTTCAAGTTATAAACAGTATAGTCTATTTCAAGTATTTCTTGTGACAAATTAACATAAACATGCATGAAACAGGTCAACGAAGGAATAATATTCCCCAGAGAGGACTGACAGCAGACAGACAGAAAAACCTTCCCGAATTTTAGCAAGATCTTGCGCCACATTTTGTGCGAGTATAAAAACAGAATTAAACATCTTTACTACATTTTGCATTGGAACTACCTATAATTGCTGTGACATCATGCAGACTTGCAAAAAAAGCGGAGGGCCTGTTCCCGAATTCAGTAGTACATAATGCACCTAAACAAACAGCTGTCTCCGCATAGGCTGGGAGGAGAGGGAGAAATCATGGGAGCAGACGAGCAGACAGACAGTAAGGTTACTGTAGTAGTGCAGCTTATCATTTTCAGTTAATTAAAGGTCTAGGTATCTTTACGGAAGTGTAAGTTCCCATTGGATATATTCAATCTCAACCCTAGATGAAGAGGAACATTGCTTAAATCTTGGAGTGTTTTTTTTTTTTTTTTTAAAAAAAGCAGTAAGGTAAAAATCCCTGGAATTATAAGACTGTAATCTGTTTAAATACAAACTACTGCATTTAGAACCATTTCTAAGGTACAGTATAGTTTCAGAGAAGAAAGTATGTTTTTTCTGGAGACAAAATTACAACATCGTGATTTGATTAAAACAAAGAGGGCACCAAGGCTCCTCTATGCTTGAGYGTGAAGACATGCAGAGATCATTTTCCATTCAAAAGAAACTGCTAGTGAAAGGGTCTAGATGGAGCATACTAGAGGGTGCAAATACAAAGGTCAATACTTTGTCACAAATGCCTGCTGAGTCTCTAACAGAGTTGTAAAAYAAATTTAATGTAACACCTGGAACCCTAAAATCTACAGGCAACTATTTCAAGTGAGGCATTTATCCAGATTCTTCTAATGAAAAAAAGTATTCTTTTATTTAAAATGAGCTGGAATACCAGTTTAAAGTATTGTAATTTTCTTGGGCCAGGAAAAATTTACAAACATTGGCTCAACACTCCTTTGCTAAAGAAAAATTGGAATTTTTCAGTGAGATAATGTAAATAGTAGAGACGAGCACCCTGAAAACCCTAGACTYGCGCAGCAGTGCTGTTTTCAGGAGGTGAAGTTACAGCAACTGGCTGGGCCAAGGAACATCTTAACTCAAGGAGGAACTTCAGCCTTTAGGTAARCAAACCTCTAGATATCAAATCTAACTGCATTATTTAATCAGAAAACTGCTTGTTACAGGGARGACCCTGAATAAGAGAGGTAGAACACATAACAGAATATTACAAGCAGATATTAACATCCCATCTGGGCAGTTAGAGCAATAACGAAWGCGGTAAGATCACAGTGTGGTGTGGCCAAAGGCCATTACAGAAGCGAGACTAAAGCACGGACAAAATGCGAGATAAGAATTCAGGTTTGTAGTACTGAGTCTAGTCCTGAGAGTACGCCCTGGACACTGAGACATCTTCTACAGGTTTCTATCCCAAACGATAGCTAGAATTTAAGGTAACCGCAGAGCGAGTATCCTTTTTACTAAGTCTAATAGCACATTAAAAAAGGGGTAGATATTTAAATTGATTGATTTCCTTCTGTCTCCTGCACCATGAGGCTGCATATTCTGATCTTACTGCCTTTGGGGTTTCAGTGGTTTTTAGCTCCCACATGACATGTTTTTTCACCACTGTTAATGACAGMTCATCATTCTTGTCCTTCCTTCTGGTCTTTGTGTATGCTCCTGGGTAAAACAGCCCTTTCATTTAAGGCACTATAGGGCTACAGTTCCTATCTAAAAATAGTTCTAAATATTCCTTAGAAAGCAACAGGTTGMAGAATTGAATTGGAAATGCTAAGCAGCTGCCATAAGCCAAATTAATTTATGCTGGAAGGAGAAAAGGAAATGCATTGGTAAGTAACATTAGATTCATCCATACAGGAAGTTTTCTGAATACATTCTGTCATTGATGATTCACATACTGTACTTTGAAGTATTGAATTTCTTAACTGATTCATCCCACACCCATGATTATAGATACTGTCTAACCTCCTAAAATCTCTTTTGAAAGATCAGTAGGAAAATCTTGTTTTCTTTCATGAAGAACAAAGAATAAGAATAGAAAACTTTAGGGGTCTTTGTATAGGTTTGCAGAGCTTTCACRGATTGGTAAAAAGTATACAAAGATACATTCCCTTTCRTAACATGGTTCTGCATTTTGTGTTATAGAAGAAACCCTGAATTCTCCAAGCTCAGTTAAGACAGGTTTGTGCTTTATTCCTCAAGACAACTGTCTTTTCTTCCTAGAACGTCTTTCTTGAAACCTATTCAAGTTTTTGGTTTTGTTTTTAACTAGGAAACTGCTTTGCGACTATAAGGAGATAAACAAACCAAATATACCAAAACATAGTCTTTATTCCCAGCCTAGAAGCAGACATACATATGCTTCATTTTATCTTGCCATCCTTCTCTCCTAGCAAAGRGAAATAGTATTTCCTTCACTTGATACCATAGAAGCTTGGTATGACTCTCTCTAAAGTGGCAGGTGAAAAGCTGAAGWATTCAATATCTAAACTCAATCTAAGAACCACCAATAGCAGAGCAAAGTAGAAAAACTTCTCAGAGACCAATCACTCTTSACCCTGCTTTGGACAATATGCTGGACCACATGACCATTCAGTGCTTCCCATCTACTCAGTTCAACAGTTGGTGTGTCTTCCTATCATTTTTTGGTCAAGTTTGCCAAAGTTATAACAAACAAGTGGTAAGTTGAACCTTGGTAAGTTTCCAGTAAGTTTGTTTGCTAACAGTTACTACAAAACTTTCCACTTGCTAAGAACTTCTCAAACCAGCAGAAAGAYAGCTCATTAAGACATGGGGACTTCCAAGCCCAAGATTGCCTCATGAGCCAATTCTTCTCTTCACAGCTCAGTTYCTTGCGCTTTCTAAGGAAAGGGCAGGGCAGTTAGATCAACTTCAGATGCTACCCTGTTCCAAGAAAACATATCCAACAGTTCCACACTGAAATTATGTTTCTTTGGCTCTGGCTAAGATGCATATATAAAGGTACCAAAGAATATCACTAAGATTTTTGACAGGCTTCTTTGTTTTCTTTCACTGATCAAGGCAGTTTGCAGATTAGATTCTGCTGTAAACAGAGCAAGGGCTAGATTTTACCCTTGTTTCTCTCAGTTTGCAAAATTATGGATGATAGTTCGTTATGATTAAAAAAAGAAAAAAGCTTGCTCACTGGCAGAAAAGCAGCTTTTTTTCCCTTTTTCCTCCACTTCTTGCGCCTCTACCACATTCCCCTTCAAACAAGTGATTCACTTATTTCACCAAGCCCTCCCTCATAATTCACTACTTCTAACATGAAAACCTCCTTCTTCCATGTCTGTAGTCAGCAATTATGTCTGCCTTTTATAATGCAAGGCATCAGGAATAAAACAGCATTTTATTTTCACAAAGCTAAGAAAGTCTTTTCATTATTAAGTCCAACTTCTCAAAGCTAATACATACCAAAAGTCTAACAGGAATATCTGGTCTCCCATTTGCAGACAAAAAAAAGTTCTTTCTTTTCCTGTGCACATGTGCACAGCTATTTTGAGAATTCCAACATCAAAAAGAATTTGCTTTCAGTGGCCACCTCAATCACTATTCTTTCTGAATGCTCAGAAGGTTGAACATGTTCAGTTTTATTTCCAGCATTAGTGTAGTTTTCATGACATTGTTTTAGAGACCACAAAGTAAGTCTAGCCACAGATATTTGAAGTTTTTTAGCATTACAGTTCTGTGTCATTATGTTCAAGGTCTATAGGTTCCACCTAGCTTAGTCAGGTGGACAAGTTCAAATCTCTTGCTTCTTTTCTCACCTTTATTTGGTATTACTAGCAACACCTCCACCACCACTACACTTACCAGCTTTTTTCAGTGTGAAATACCTGCCTTCTGCTTATCAAGTATTTCCAATTCCTAATTAYGAGAAATACACCTAACATAGGGTAACTAAGGACCACATGGAGTTCAGTAAACTATTAACTTAAATCCTTGTAAATAACAACTTATGATCTGCCTCAGCAAGCAGCTAAGCCATAGTGTTCTGAATTTGTTATTTGGCTTTATTTCAGTGAACAAACTTACCAGGTAATCTCCAAAACACTTCCCCTATAGTGTTTTCAAAGCCACCGAGGCTTAAAAAAAAAAAAAAAAAAAAATTCTTCCCCCCCCCCCCCAAGCCCTATGTGTTACCTTCCTATATATTAAGAAAGAAGCATCAACACACATGAAGTTTTATTTCCACTCACTTTTACAGGCTTCTGACTGGCTATTTGGTAAGTTGAACCATTTCATTCCCTTCCAACCCATCTCTCTCCCCCAAATCTTGTCAGCTTGTCTTTTTCCCCACACTTGCGCAGTACCATGCTAGCCAGCTGTAGTCCTTTGCTAGCTGTAATAGCTTTAAGATCTGTAGTGGGGAGAAACTTACACTCGTCACTCGTCGGTAGATCTGCGCAGCATTTTGGCACTCAGAATAAGGATACTCAGACGTGGCCATCTCTAGCATACACATCCCAAAAGCATATACATCAACGGATTCATCGTATTTCTCCTCATACATCTCGGGGGCCATGAACTCTGGGGTACCTTAAATTAAAAGAACGATTCAGACTCTAAATGTCTCAAAGCGAGCAGAGGCTGCTGGCGTTACTCACCGCAGGAAGAAGCGGATGGGCAGACCTGTGAGACAAGAGAAAGTGGAGGCAAAAAGAAGAGGGAGGAAACCCTTAGTCACTCTGTTGCATCAACATACTTTGAGAGTCTTACATTGCAAGGCCTTTATGGAATAAGAATGTCACAAAAGTGCTGAGGTAATTCCTGCTTTATGCATGTTAGTCAATATAAGTATCAAAACAGATCAGACTGAGCTGGAGTCAAATAGAGGGGTGGGGATAGAAAGCAGGGAAAACAGTCAGACTAGCCATAGGCTGCAAACCAAATACTAAGGAGAGTTAAGACACTTACCTTTTCTCCCTGTAAAAAAGGAGGTATATTAAACCTTGCTTCAAAAATTACCTGACTGCCCTCTGCTGCAAAAGAAATAGCATTGGTAAGAGCCCATAGCTAGTCTCTGACCTAGTGCTTGCCATTTACTTTTTGGAGTAGAATGGTTCAGGAAAGGCCTTGCAATGAAAAACTCTCACAAATATAAATCTTCATGAGAAAGAAAAAGTAATTTTCTGCAAAGGCCACTCACCAGAGCCCTTTTCTTCATATACTTACCTTCCAACCTGCAGTATATTTATAGGCCTACTGCAGATACAGGCATTAGTGAGGAACATCCTACAGTCAAAAATACTTAGAAATACAGAGAGATTGAGTTACAGGCACAGAGCGTGAGATTCAACAAGTCCCATTTAAATAGTTCGCAGAAAATTATTGCCCAGTGAAGCATCAGAGCACCCCCCTCTGTAAGCAAAGAGATGGCATTATATGATCAGATTAATTTTAAGCCAGAGATGCAAGTTTGCTTTTTGTAAATTTAAGCACAGAGTTACTTCCTGCAGACACCAGATTCAAGACAGTTTACAGATCATTCAATATAGTCACATTGTGTTGTTTTTTTTTTTTCACCACACTAAACCAAAAAGAGAACCTAATTTTAGTCAGTTATCCAAAGGCTAACCATTAATGGTTAACAAGATAAGTGGTAATTTTCCAATTTTAAGTTTGAGGATAAGAATACATTTAAAAATTTTAATTTGTTGATATGGTACACATTTCATTTCTATTAATAGTTCCACCTGGTTAAGCAGCAGGAAATATTTTAGTGATAGTTTGCAAGACAATTTACAGGTGTCATTCAACCCATCAAGGAATTCAATACAGGACTGTTGAGCAATATTGCATTTTAGCAAGCTTTAAATATTAAGAGTATGAAGAACAACTTCAACACCTGCGGCCTATTCACGCAACTATAAAAACAAAGCTGATAAAACCGATTCTTTAAAGGAGTCACAAGAATGACTACAGTGGTTCCATCCACCCAATAGCCTATATCTGACACAGGCCACTAGTGAATGTTTAAGGAAGAGAACAAGGCAAGCATAAGGCAACGCTTCCCCAATATGTCCTGCTAACTTACAGAAATCCACATTCTAGGGACTTCCTGAAGATGACAGCATTACCTTCTTTGTATTTAAAGCTTTGATCAATTTTCTTTGATAGACTTTAGTTTCTGCCTACTTGTAAACTAAAGTGTAACAGATTGCACATGAATGCCTGGTGACAATCCAAATAATTTGGCTGTATAAATGAATGCTAGACTAAACATCAAAACGGTGTTAGGTGTTGTCACCAAAAACGCATTTGTATGTTTCTTGAAGAGAAGAATTTCCATGTTTCAGATTTACATGTAGTGAAGCAAGAGTGGTTTTATCAACAGTGTTGCACTAAACCATTGGGCAGAGGAATAAATGTATATTCCAAAACACTTAATGTCAATATACAAATACCAAAAGCACAAAACTTTGGCATATAATGTCATTAGAAACACAGAATGACCTCAATAGCCCAGAAACAAAGCCTGCATATTTTGGGGCTTTGATCATGTACCTTTAAAAACTTTCTTAAGACTCAAGTTTCAAGTAGGTGGACTGGCTCACCAGCCTCCAAGACAAGAGAGGCTTACCTATCACACTTTTGGCAAAAGAAGCTCGTTTCAGAGTTGCCAGACCCAGGTCTCCAATCTTGACTGATCCAGTGGGGCCAGTAATGAAGATGTTGTCACATTTTAAGTCTCTGTGGATAATGGGTGGAGTGCGTGTATGCAGAAATTGCAAGCCTTTCAGTATCTGACGGCACCAGCTTCGTAGAACTTTAATTTTCATCACTTTAAATCTTTTCAAATACCTAAGGAAAAAGTAACAGTAGATTACACACATTCCAAGGTCAGTCATTACAATAACTAGACAGCTGATTTGCTAAGTTTAGAGGCATACAAATACTTAAAAATGTATGCATTACAACATCACATTATCTACTCATTTAAGAGTTTGCTTTACCTATTACCCCTAAAATGCTGCAAGTAGTTAGAGCCTTTTCCTTGACTAAATAAAGAGGGGGTAGAGGAGAAAAGGCAGAAAAGAGCAAAAAATGCTGAAGATCAATGACGTAAAGAGCTGTTGTAAACGGTGCAAGAGCTATGAAGTCAAAACAACYGAGACCAAGCTATCAATACTAGTAYAAGCATCTTGGCCMAGGATTCCATGCTAAACTGGAAACCTGCTTCAAATTTACTTGTTGAGTTTGTCAAGCAAGTTAGAAATTCAGAGATCACTTTCTTGGAGAAGGACAGAGTTTGATCACTTGAATCTGCCTGATACCACTCACTACTTCAGAAAAATAGAGCGGAGGGAGGGGAACAAAAGCAGACAGAAGAAAAGCAGATCTTCATGTAGACTCTGCCAAAGAACTGATGTGGAACAGTTCACACATAAAGTCAGTATCTCTTTGCTGGAAGATGACGACCCCACTTGAATTGCTCTAACATTACTCCTTTTAAAATCCATAGCAGAAGAGTCAAAACTGATCCAGAAAACATTTTCCAGTGCTTGTGACCTAAGAGTATGAGATTAACTTCAACAGATTAGAAATGACAGAAAGTGAAGAAACTATCAGAGTATCCAAACGCTTTCTGGAAGCACAGTAGGTGATGAACGTGTCATGTTCTCTCTTTGGGTAAATCCATTTAAAGTGAAGAACTGTTTCCTTCTCTTCCTTTAAAAAAAATGGACTAAAGTATATTTACAAAAGGAATTGTTGAAAAAGTATGCTTTGTACAGGTAGGACTAGTTCTTATTCAGCTAGCACTTCTCAGTTCAAGTCTGACCAGTTTTGAAATATAGCAAAACTGGTGGCAAATTCTGTGACCACTATGAAGTTAAACAGTCATAATCTTAAAGTAAAAGCAGGCAGGTACGTTATCCCATGGCAGGGTTCACTCACTACATATCCACTTGAGAACAAGTCCTGATRAAATTACTTGGACTAATGCCAGAATAAGAACTCCACACATTAGAAATCCCTGCTATTTTAATTTCTCCTGTTCAAAGACAGTTCAAAGTTGCTAGCAATTATCTTGCTGTGGAAACAGATCTGTAAAAGCAATCAGGACCCCGTTCCATACAGAAATCACAAACCAAAGTAAAGAAAGGCAAGGAAAAAGTCAAGCCAAGGAAGGAGACAAACCAAAGGAGGTTCTGGATCCCATCAACTACCACTTGAATGTTTGCTATTGACACAATGCTCATTCATCTCTCTTGAGCTTGTTCCAAAGATCACATGGCAGGGGCACTTCAGTTCAGCATCTGGAATCCCTAAATAGATTCTTGTTTTCAAATACATCAGTCTACTGCCAGCTTCTCACTTTTAAAGGACGTGGGCCCACATCATTAAGACCCATCTTGAACTCCTCATAGATACTGGAAGGCTGCTCACTGGTCTCGCAAAAGCTCCTTTTCTGCAAACTGAGCAAATCCGGTTCCCTCAGCTCTTCCTCACACTGTAAGTGCTCCAGCCCCTGGCCATCTTGGTAGCCCTCTGCTGAACTTGCTCTCATTTAACTGACACAAAACAGACCAGAACAACAAGGTAGTGGTTAATAAAATAAATAAATAAAAATTTTAAAAAGCAAGCATTGATCTTTGCAGAGAATAAAAGCAAAAGATGAGAACATAAGCTTTCTTAATAAATCAGGAGGTTAGATTTGAGCTTCAATGAATGCGGAGAAAACAGGAAAACAAAATTTGGCTGTCTCTTTCAACCTCTTTCTTAACCCAAAGGCTGCTGATCTATTGTAATGTTTCATCTTTGCAAGCCAGAGAAACTCTGTTAAGTTAGCAGAAATAGTTGCAGAGGTATGTGTCCTACCAGGAAACTGCCAGCTTTGTGTAAAGCAGAATAGAAACACACACTACAGTGGCCTTAGGAGATAAAACTAGTGGCTGAGATTTAAATAAAAGAGAAGCCATTGCCTTCAGTTGTATACGTAAAACCATAATGAACAACTGAATTCAGTTTTTCCAATACTTTAATTCCATTCTAGTCTATATTATCAGAAAGCAATTGAATTCTTACAATACTGGAGTTGTGCAACTTTCTATTGCTATGCAGAGGTTCATGTATTTTTTTTTGTGCAAAATTAGAAATTTGCCCAGACAACAATTGAAAAGGATGAATCCACAATAATTTTTACATCATTTACGTGTATATATTTGAAAGTATACAAAAAGCATCAGAAAAAGTTACTTCCAGATACCACCAAACTTCTGTGTTCATAACTTTTTTTTCCTCCTTCATCAAACAGCTACAATGCCCACATCCTACACCTCAAAAAAGAGGAAAATACCATTTGGATTAAAGAAAACATGATAAACATTCTGAAAAATAGGGAAGTGATACTTAGTTAAATTTCTTAACAAAAAATGAGGCTACAATATTAATCTAGGAGTATGGCACAAGTACACAAAATACTTAGTGATATTAATTTTGGCAAATCAGGAAGTTCTCATGTAGTCTTGTCAGCTCTCAAGTAAAGCAGACAAGAATAAACTAAACTACAGTTACACAGCACATAAGCTACGTAATAGAGAAAAAAAGGTCTACAGCTTTAAAAGATCAAATTTAAAAGAATTTTAGTTCTTTCTGGATAAAATAAATACACCTTCATAATTTAGAGTGTAAAATAATCTTACAGTAAGTCCAAATTATTTCTTCCTACAAAACAATTTACTTTATAATTGTCTACTAGTCCTTCCTTACCTTGTTCATGCCAACATATAATCCAGACATTAAAATGTGCTAGGGAAAGGAAGGAGGAGTAAAGGTAGAAAAAGTAGCTAGATTTAAGACCAGATACTCTGGCATAGAGAAAGGTAAAGTGAACAAATTCTAAYTTTAACTAGAGGCACCCATAAAGAGGTGTAAAACCTTTATTACCCTCCTGATCACAGGACTTGAAGCAACAGATGTATGATTTTATCATAAGTATCTTAAAATTAACATCCAAGAGTCTTCCCTGAACATACGTATATAAAGAAAATTACTGCATCTTTAGCTGTCCAGCACTATTTTCAAGAGACAAGCAGTTCCCTATAATTGCAATCCAGAATCCCAATGGACACTTTTTTTCCTACTTTACAGCATGTCCATAAGCATCACAAAAAAATTATAATAGAAACCCAGCACCCACAGGACATTCAGGCTATTTTAAACAAATGGATTGCAAATTCCTTCCAGCTTCTACAGGCTGCTTTGAATGCCTCTCAAAGACTTAAATGGTACTGAATTAAGAAAAATAACCCACAATCACTGAATTGCAAGCTCTGGCAATTTTATTTCCCCAAAATTACCTGTAATGCAATGTTCCCGAACAAGCTCACAGCTCTGCAAGTTTCTACAGTGCAGGCAAAAGTGTAAGAAGATTTCAGTGCTAATCCTTGTAAACTTTAAGTACCACAAGAGGGCTCTCGCTACAGTTTAATTTTCTAGTGTCTACTTAACACTGTCTTAAAGACAGATTCAGTTTCACTCAGCCACTTCACAGCTTGAAATTTCAGGAATCGGCTTAATTTCAGCAATGATTTCAGATTTGTTGTTAGGCACTACTTCATTRAAGTTTAAACTAAATAAAATTTCTCCTCTTCACAAATTATTTATACTGTTGTAACACCCAATACCTCCCAAACAAGGTAAACTGTGAAGTTCAAAGCACAATCTAAAGTAGTTTATGCTCTGAACAGAAGGCAACTTGAGAGAAAATAAAAGATCAAGACCTGGGTAAAGAGAGCGCTGCCCTCCTGAACAGCCAAGATCTGAAAATTTTCCTGTGTGTGCTTACCAGGAGGTCACAAGCAAGAATATCACAAGCTTGCTAACTTAAAGGCTGTTTCACCACAACCTGCGGTGCTAGTAAGACTCTTGACCAAAAAATCTCCTCGCATAAGTTCAGCCCTCAGTGAAAAGATTCTGTCCTTATTTATCCCAAAATATGACCTATTTGCAGCGCTCTTGATCATCATTTGCCTTGGCATACCTGAGTTTACTTACGTTTTCAGTGTTCCAGATGTCATGAGTTCCGTCACAAGAACAATACATTTTTTTCCTTTGACTGTAGACTCCCAGGAATCATAGAACCGGACAATATTGGGATGCTGGAGCCCTTTCAGCATCCCAGCTTCCTCTTTAAATCTTTGTCGTTCTGACTTGGACAGTTTCCGATCCTAGAGAGAAAGGAAAGTAAGTAAGTAAGAAATCTTTGCTTTATCTTCTAGTTGGAGAGGCATCAGCTTGAAAAACAGACTGCTAACTCCTATTTGTCCATTCATAGTACACAACTATCGTTTAAACATCAGTTTGCTTGGAATTGCACTTTAAGAGTCTGTTTGGAAGAGACTATTACAGCCTTTTATTTCATATGACATCCCTCACAACCCAATTGCTCTCAGAGGTAAACACAGTGAGTCTGTGGAGTATCTCTTCCTCATGCTTCCTCCTCCTCCATCTCAAAGAGATTTTCACATAAAACTGTGGATTGGGGGGGGGAGGGGGTAACAATCTAAAATATTAAAAATGTTCAAGGCTTGGACAAACAAAATTTCTACAACATATTTCTCAGATTGTGTGTCCGTGTGTATAAAATACATATATAAATATTGTATAAATTTATAAACTTTTACATACATACACACATATGTATATATGTTTAAAAAAATTTATTATGCCTATGCATATAACATCCAGATCCACAGTAACAGACTGAATTAACTCTCCACGCAGGGGGAAAAAGAATTAAACCCCTAACACATAGGATACATCTATAACATTTCGAGAACAAGCGAATTTGGATTAGATCTTCTTTAATTAAAAGCATAAACTCACAACTGAGGAAGTTTTCTGTAATCCAGCATCAAGGAAAGCAAGAAGAAAATTACACTAGGGACGGACAGCAATCTTTTGGCCAGAGACCTATCATGGAAACACATTCCTGGACTTTACTACCATACCATCTAGCAACAGTCTCAGTTATATTGGAAAGTTGGCTGATCTGCTCTTGCCAGCCTCAGCTGACAGTCCAAGAAAGAAGAGTTTCAGCACATTACTCAGTTTAGCAATGCATAGTCTCACCAGTCAGACTGATCAACTGACATAATCTGAATTTATGTACAGGCAGTATTAAAAAAAGTTTCAGGATACACTAAAAGAACCCCTAGGATTTTACAATTGCCATTTCAAGCATGGTTATTTATGAATAACCAGCGAGTCCTTTGTTAAATCTGAAGGAGAATTTTAGGTCATTTCATTGCATATTTCCTTTTCAATTAAAAGGAGGTGGTATAAATAAGCAGAGTTTACTTATACTGTTCATAACCTCCTATTGTCCCCCAGGGCAGCAGTTCCTCTTCCTTTGTTAACAGTTAATGTGTTTTCTCAATACTATTCAGCCACACTAATGTCTAAAACATCCTCTATTCATTTAGATTATTAACTTTTTCCAAGGTGTCTACAGAGTATCTTTGGACACAGACAAGCTTGGATTATTTCCAAATGAAGCCCCTGTTTCCAGAATTGTAAAAGATTTCCAGGTGAAAGTTTGCAAATAGATCTGAATTTGCTTTGGGATAAGCAGCTTTTCAGTGCCTACAAATATCAATCACATACTTCTACAGTTCCATTTACAAAAATGATGAATTCTTAAGTACCACAAATTAAACCTACAGACATCAAAAGCATTCTGCAGAGGGAAATAGTTGCAAGTTTGAAATTAGCACTACCACTCCCTCTCACTCTTAGAAAAGCATATTTAAACAAACATAAGCCTCAGTGGAAGGCTTTTGTTCAGAAATGTTCAGCAGGCACATTTATTTAGGTATTCACGTCTGCTAAGGTTTTTTTCAGTGTAGAAGTGACCCTTCTACCCGAGCTGCCTTACATACCCAATACCTTTCCTTTCTTTATCGTAAAGAGGGCAGTACGAGTTCTGATCAAGAGCAGTTAACTGAGTGTTACCAGCAGCTGTGATACAGAAAAGCTATGAGTTGCTCTAGGTACATCAGTCAACCTATTATACACAAACTTCTAAACAAACTCTCAATACTTCAAACAGAATGCAAAATTACAATAAAATAATMATTTTTACAGTGAAAACGAAGCACACCGTTCTCTGATTCTGCACTGGCTCTATGTAATCCACATTTTAAAACTAGTGCATAGCTGTAAATCCAATTATTATACATGGAATTCCTAAAAAAATCACTACAACAATTACTTCTGTATTTCTTGTAGATTTAGTTAGGTACTATGACCATCCATGTTCATTCTAGGCCACAAACTAGAATTTTGATACAAATTGAGATCAACTTTCCTTCATTTTGTGCTTTCTAACAAGCCATCTCCCATAAACACTGCTAACCATTTTTAGACTACACTTGACATTAAGCTCTCATTTCAACTATCTAAGTCTAATCCCCATTAAGGGCCTCATTCAGTTTTCCCTACCACTATACTACTAGCTCCAAATAGAAACTAGCAAGCGCTAATCACTCTTATCAACAACCAGGCTAACGGCATGCATATTTTAAGTCATTTCTCTTTCTGGTCACATCAACAGTATCATCATGTTCCTGCAAACGTATCTCTGACATTTGAAACAGACCCTCAACACTTGAAGGCCGGCATTAAAAAACCCCCACACATATACACACACAACCAATGGCAGTATACTAAGTAATTCAACACTTCTTTGAAAGTCATGGTGCCCCAATCGACTGGGACAAGCTTGGACACAAACACAAGCCAACAGATTTCACTCGGGAATAACAGCTATGTTTTTGCAACCAAGGAGACACTGCACCGTACAGGAGCACACTGCAGCAGCAAAAGCTAACATTAAACAGAACTGTAAGCAGAGGAGCCACTTGTTTCATCCACTGGCAACACAAGCTACCTTCTGCAACCCTCATTTCCTTGGCTACCTGACCCATAAACTCATCCATAACTGAGTTACTAATATTCCTTTCCCTAAAGGGAGGCTAATGCCAGTTTTAAAACAGTGCAGATATCTAAGATGACATGTGCAATTATATCACCAAAATGCACTGGCATACACAACCACCAGTTACACTTGTACAAATTACATGCTTAGTGAAATCTGAAAATAGTTTACTACAGCTTAATGATTTTTTTAAAAACAAAGAGTTGCAAATAGATTTTTCAAAACTTGAATATTTTGTATTCCAAAACCTTACAACCCATTAGTTTTACAGCAAGATTTTCCTGTAAGTGTAGAGATGGACTTGAACAAAGCCCATGTCAAATATTACATTTTGGCATCCTTTGAGTTGTTAGCACACGCAAACATGACAATTTCTGTCTTAAAGGCAGGAGTTACTCCTTGTACGAACATGCCATTTAAGCAGCTGCAGCTACTAAAACATTGAGAGAGGCAAGAAAACAGAATGCCATACTTAATCCGTAAGACTGAAAATGGTGTTACCACCCCACATTAGGTAGGAATAGCTGGGRAAAAAGCAGCAGAACAAATACTTGCTATTGCACGAAAGCCACACAATTCCTACAAGAGAGCTCTAGCAGAAAGAAGAAAAGCTGTAATCACTTGAATTGAAAAGGACACTTGTCAAGAATTTGGGAAGGACAAAGCTGTCATGATCCTCAATTACATGCACATACTCTAAGAGAGTCAAAATCCCAGATCTACATTTCCAAAGTGCAGCTACTTAGGGCACTTTTCAGATTCCCTACAGACTGCATATGCCAACAGGACCCTGCAGGAATGCAATAGCCACTCTTGCCCCAGCTCTAACCCCACCTCTAAAGAGATGGAAAAAAGGTTCGTGGCCTATCATTCAAAATAAGCTACTGCATTTGGTCAGTTTGTATCAGTGGTGGTYCAAACAAACAGACCTATCCCCTAAAGCCTTTTTCCTGTGAGGTCTAAACAGGTATACAGATGGATCGTTTCAGCCTGTATTTGCTGTTTTCCTCCAGTAACAAAACCAGAGGTTTCACAACTGAACATTCCAGTACCAAAACTGTAGAACTGGTTAAAACCAATTTAATACTTTTTTTCCTTCTTTATTTTCTAAATCAAACAGCTAGAAACTAAAAAATAAAAGATACACGAGATGCTTCAAGTCCGGAAAAAAAATTCTCTTCTTTATAAAATTGGATACAGTTTTAGTGGTATACAGTTTGATGCTCTGTCCTTTAAAGAGCAGTTTGTTTTGGAATCCATACTAGTAACATTAAAAATAATAATAATAGGCACTGCCCTCCTCCTCTGATCATTTTTAAGCCTGTGACGATGCAACCTCAGGCAGACAAGACGAACCCCTAAGTCTAGAAGTCAGCAGGCAACCACGTTCTTGTATCACAACTAGCACATGCYGAGTCTATACAGCCCAAATATTTAAAAATACACAAACTGTCAAACTCCAGTAGAGTTTGCTTCCTCAGACAGATTTAACTGTCCCACAAAATGGACAGCACTGTTCCTTCTGAACAGATAGCTTCCCCCAAGGACTCCAGTGTTGCATCCCAACCACCGGGCTCCCCCTCAGAGCAAACTGAAACAGATGCATCAAGCCCACTCCGCTCATTTCATTCATGCCTTTCCACCTACATTAAATTGTTTTGACAAGCCAGAACAAACAGCAAGGCTTCCCAGCACGTGACCAGTAGCTCTGCGGTGCCAGGGGCCTGAACAGAGACAGGCAGCAAGGGGAACAATTGTTCGGCTCAGTACCATGCAATCATCTTCTCTTGGCAGACTGCGTTTATCCGTGTACTTCCCTTCAATTTCTTTTGGTCAGAAAAGAGCTATAAGAGCTATTTATGTTATTTAACATAAAACAAGGATCTTGCTCATTCATGGTGTACTAGGTACAGGCTTATGCTTTCATTACTGTATTTAATTCATAGAACAAAGACCTACACACAAAACTATCACCCTCCTATTCTTGTGTCAAGGTGCTTTATATAAACACAAGAAATTAGCTGCTGTACCAAGCTACAAAATGCAAAGCTCATCTGCTCGAAGCATCTATACAGTGAATCTTTTACAGCTTAATGTCTATTCAGACTACCTAACTGAGGACAGGGAACACATCTTTGACAGTTAACTTGACTAGAGCCCACCGAATGGTGTATAAGCAGCCCATCTGAAACTTAAGATTAGTTTTTTTTTTCCTTCAGTTTTCATCACTAACTTCCCATAGTCTGAGTTTTCTCCCAGGAACACCATGACAAGAAGTTGTACGCATGTGCAAGGTGCATCGCAATGCTGCACAACCTGGCTCAGATACCTGAAGCAGYACAACCACATTAGCAAAGCGTGGTACTCCGCTCACGCTGAATACAGAGCRTAGCTGTTTGGCCCAAGCTCAAGTAAGGGTCTCACCTCCACTGTGCATTTTTACTAATGACACCAAAAAGCACTAAACCCRCCAATTCAGCGATTTTAAAGAAAGCGTTTCAAAGCATTAATACAGTAGACATTCAAAACTGCAGGTTAAAGAACAAGCTTTAGAAGTTGTTTAAGGAAACTCTACAAGTTAGGAAAACTGAATAATCRATACTTTATACTAACAGAAAGAACTGGCACTTACACTCAACAGGCATTAAACAGACACAGCTAAGCACTAGAGCCACACTGCACTTTGCTCTCAAGCACACGGCAGGAGAGACCAAGAATGTGGATGACAGGAGAAGCAACTAGTTCTTCTCTGCCTTGTGCTATGCATCTTCCAGGTTGACTGCCCTTACTCAATGTCTAGTATGATTAAACAGCCAAAGAGTGAGAGTACCTTTATGCACATCAGAACATATCTGACATAGAAATCTTCCCAGGTTCTCCAACCTCTGCAAAATAAGTACCTTGACAGGAAACAGAGGCTCATTTTAAACTGAATTTTTTCAAAGAGTTCAAAATGTGAACTACTAAGCACTTTAAAGAGTTGCTCCCTCTTTTATAATATTCAGAAGATAATCACAAAAAAAAGGAACTAGGGACCAAGCACTTTACCTATTACAAAAGGTTTTTGCTAGCTTTTGGCATATCATACTGTTAGATACAGAAATTCTATATACAATGTGTTAGAGAAACTTTTTTTGGTCTTTTTAAAATCTACACTACAGCAACACTATCTAGCTTTTATCCAAGAGAGATGTGAAACATTGAAAAAATTAGCAGGAATGCGTAATTTTTATGTGATATACTCTGCAAACACAGAGCAATGACAGACTTCAAAACGCTGTTGAAAAACAGATAATCTGAATCATTACAAAGATAACATGCTTAGCTCTGCTGAGATTACACCAAACAGCCCTGTACCACGTCTTCCAAATGTCTGAAAACTTGAGGGGACAACTGGTGCGCCCAGCCTGTTATGCAGCGGAAGTAGTATATAGAAAAGACAAGTGTTCTTCTGTGTGCACTTCTGCAGCATATGAGAAAGGCTTTCCAAGGATTTTAGGCAAGGTTAATGAGGGGTCATCAGAGGAGAAGCCAGCAAGACAGCACACTGATATTCAGAGTTGTTAATGGAACCAAGGCTTTGTGGGCTCCAATGTTCTCATCCTGAAAAAATCTAGTAGTTAAGAGGAAAAATAAGCAGAGCAACCACTGCGCTAGATTAACAAAACATGAACAAAGAATCTACAGAGCTTAAAAACCATTCAGAGCACTATGCAGCTGGTACCTAGAAATGGAAGCCTAAGTGCATTAGAACTGCATCTACTTCTCTGTGTCAACACCTGAGTCACCTTAGACTTTCCAATGTTGAAAGGCTAGGTRGAAAGGAAGAAAGAAAATGGAAGGGAGAAGAGAGAGTTTAAAATGTGTTTCCACACAGCAATGGGCCTGAAAATTGATCAAGGACCTCCATATTTCCTAACACTAATATATCTGTCTATAAAACATAGAACATGAAAGAATTGATTAAATGAATACAGCTGAACAGCTGCTGTTCCAGATGAAAGTGGTTTTTTTTTTTTTTTAATATATGACCTAATGCAGTTTCCTACACACTCACTGCATACAAGCACCCTGTTTGAAAGCTTATGGTGTAATATAAAGCTTATACAGGTGCATGGACCTGTACCTAAACACAGAATTAGGATTCACATCTGCACACCTAATAGTTTTTATTTTCAAGCAACTTCTAATTTGTGTGTGCTTCTCGCTAAAAATCCTACCTCTGATAATACTACTTTTCACACCAAGTTTCCACAGCTTAACATTGTAGAGGTTGGTTCCAAAATTTGAGCTTGATGACAAGAACCTGAGGGCTCTTGGCACACCTCGGGAAAACAGTCAGTTGCCAAGATTGCCACTACTGAATAAAAAGAGTTTAGAAAAGCAACACACTAAAACAGCAGCTATTGAGGAGTATGAGTGGTGGAACAGGATATCCTCAAGAACTACATGAGAAGTCCACTAAATCAATTGCCAGAACACTACTGTCAATGCTTCCAAACTGCACTTCATACACGCATAGAGTAATTACTAAAATGAATTGCATTAGCATACACTGCTTGTTCTTTAGATAAGCCAAATGTTATTTCCCTCAAAAATACACAGGCATTAGCTAAAAGATTATTTAAAAACAAAAGCTACTTGTGAATCAAAGGGAAAGACAAAAAAAAGTTGTCATAAAGCTGACATGTCCAAAACACTCCTAACTTTTCCAAAGGCTAGATATCTCCCAAATATGAAATTCCATACCTATTCTTCCATCAGCCCAGATAATTCATTCCAAACACTACTCCACAAAAACTTCTGGAAAGCTCTGGTAACAAAGAGCAAATCTTGCTAATTTTTAAGTGTTGCTTCCTTACTCTAAATCCTGTAAGTGTGAATGAAGATCAACCTTCACATCTGTACAAATTCACATAGTTTGGAAGAAAAGAATATAATGCACACCCTCTTCTTGATCTTAGGCTGCAGAGTCTCAAGATAAAGGCTCGTAAAAGAAAAAAGAAAATCAGGTAATCATAAATACAGATGTAACAATTAACAGGTAAGTGAATCCGAGGACATTAGTATTCCTCAGATGTATTCTGGATGTTACTAATCGATAATTTTCGGTCTCCTCCATCCTCACTCTCATCTTAGTTTGAGGGTAGAAGATAAAGGTCTTGGCGATGGGGAGGGGACTTACTAAAACATTTACTGAAGGTACCAACTATTTCATGCTGATGCTTGAGAAGTCCTCACAAAAAGAGTCAGGTTTACATAAGCTATACATAGTTTTACTGSAGAACATAAATAATTTTGAAAAAGGCAATGCTAAACTATATATATCCAGCAACAACAGCAAAAAAGAGTGTGTTTAAAACAATTACCTTTTAAACTTATTAWTTAGGGGTAATTATTTTTACGAAGATTCCTTCCTGCTCAGGTAGGATATTCAAAAATGCTCTAGGTTCCAGGAAAGCACACAAGTAGTCAACCCGAGCGAAAGGTTGTGGGATCATTCACATTAAATGTATGACTGCCTGGTGAAAAGTACCTTTTGCATTTTAATTTCTAATATTCCAGTGCACAGATATCTCCTGAGTAGCACAGCACATAWTCAAGCAGAAGATGCAGCTCTTTTGTTAAAAGAAATCAAAAAAATACAATTGATTCTTGTTCTCTCTCCTGTCATTGATAAAGGTAAGTGCCACTGCAAATGTATGCACAAGTTTAGTGCTTCAAAGTGCTCAAAGGATTTAATTAAAGCAGCAAATACTATGTATTTGGACAGAAATGATGCTTCCATAAGCTGTGGGGAAAGAAGAGGAGAATGCAAMCTTGTCTTTTAATAATCAAAAAAGGGTATGGGGGGGGAAGTAGATACATCTGCAGCTGAAGCCTTGAATCAGTAAAATCATTGATAAGTTCCTTTTGAGAGTTCAAATATCCTGGTGATTCAATGGGGAAAACAGGTCAGTAAGAACAGTTTTAGGCTTTYTTTGTTGACTTATATTTCACAAGGGAGATCTGATTACTGATTCAAGGTTCAAGTCCACAGGGCTCCTCAGTTTCATTTTTCCAAAAACATTCCCAAAACACACACACACACACAGAAGACGGTAAAAGTTGAAGCGCACAGGTCAGAAGCAGAGACACACACACGCGCCTCGGAGGTACACGTATCCTAGTACAACTGACCTTTCCTGCAAAGGCACTGAAGAGGAAAAGGTACTAGACATGATGGTGGTGCTGCAGGGGGGTAAGGTGGAGGGGGAAATTATGTCCCTTTTTGCCTCAGCTTCACATGATAATTCTGTAAGTAACATTTGCTGAAAGCTTTGGTAGTTTCTTATTCCGCACTAGAAGACAAAGTTTATAAGAATAAGTCACTCAAAGGATTTAGCTTGAAAAAGTCAGCTACATATATCCTGAAAGAAGTGATGCTCAAGTAAGCCTTAGAAAATAATACAACTTTGTCTTCACATGAAAGGGGAAGCATCTGCAACCGAAACTTATRTAAGTGACTGAAAGATACCAGCACTGTTCATTTTTTCCTGCAATCACTCAATCTTGATGAAGCTATAAAGGTGATGGGGAGAACAACTATTATATTTCCCTGGTGCTGTCGCTTCCCATTTTTACACATGCAGTGGCATCTGTGCCCGTCGTAGTAGTTRCAGCATCTAAGACACCTGGTGGCAGCAATGTCATAGGTTTAACCTGTACTACAAGAGTTATTATTCTCACTGAGGCACTCCTTGGTACCAGAAAAGACATSAGAATTGAAGTTTGTGCTTGTTTGCACCAAGTTCTAGCACTGTTAAACAAAACTGACTTGTAAACAGTCACAACTAAAAGCCCTTACAGGTAATCAGCTGGAAAAATCAAAGTTGGCTTTCTCAAGCTTTTAAGGTCCCATAATCCAYATGGATGTGAATGAGTCAACTGTTAATACTGTTATTGCTGTACAGGAAGCAGAGAGTAAGGAGTAACTAGAACATGCAAAGCCAAAAGGTGCTTCCATAAAAAGGAAGTTAACACCACATCAGAAATAAGCCCGCTGACTTGGTAAGATACTAAGTCATTCTGCATCACTTCCTCACACTAAGCTAATGGCAGAAGTGGCACCAGAAGTATAAGGAACATGAAAATGTAACACGCATTACGCAAGCTGCAGCAGAAAAACACATTTCTCTCTCYGCAGGACAGCAGCTGATCAGAACGTTTCCTCTTTATGTGGACAGAGTCACAAGAAATCTTGAAGCATGAATCCCAAAACACAAAGTTTATCTTTTGTTACAGTAGCATCAAGGGTACTTATTTTCTGCAATACCAAAGATGCCTGCCCTGTACACTAGTGGACATACAATACCACATACAAATACTAGGCGGTAGGCGCATGGCCAGGGCTTGCAGAGAAAGACTGATGCAAGCATGCAGAACAACGGCATAGAGAAGATACTGACAAAGAAGATACAATCTACAAAGGACTAAAATAATCCGGCTCAGTGACTTCCAAAACTTCAGYAATGTCTGAGTTCTTAGGTCACCGCAATTTAAGTGCAGACATGACAGATCAGAGCTAGCTTTTCACAAGAAAATCAAATATCACCAAAATTGTTTCACCTGTGATCCTCTATTGGAATATTAGCTTGTTGCAAAGCTGTGCTAGAACAACATAAGCGCAGATATTAATACAAGTCTGTACTACTCTCATCAGCAGAAACACTCATAGGCGAAGCAGGGAAGGCTGAATAACTGATCCATATAAGAACAAACTTCACTTCTACAGAAAACAATGACTAAGACTAAGCAGTATAATGCCTAATCCACAAATTTCCATTGGGAAATCTGAAGTATTTCACTTGCATACTTCAGAATACAGCTATGAAAAATACAAAGTAACCTCATAGTAAGCTATGAAAAAGAATATTCATGCTTTTATCAAATCAGTTATATATTTTTTCCTTTGCTTTCTACAAAACTAGTAACAGAAACAAATATAAAGCAGAAGATTGAAGCCCATGGCTTTGGCATGACCTCCTCTGGAATCTCTCAGGTCCTCAAGAATCTGGTCTAAGAACAGCAAGCAACTGTTTAGGCTTCAGTCATTTCTATTCCAGGCTTGTTCTAAGCAGCATTTGTGTTTCCTTGCACAGAAGTGTGAACAAAAGATGGCTGAAATTTTTTTTAAATTTATTCATCCTGAAAGGCTGAACATAAGGAACAGTAATCACAATGTCATGCTATAGAAGAATAATCAGTGTTAGAGAAGTCATCCATTTATTTTCACTTAAAATTGCTATTTGGTCCATGGAAGAGAAATGGGTAAGTTTGCTATCTGACACAAGTTCACAATAAGACATGTTTATTACATATGGATGATTACAGAGTTGAMGTGCTAGCTGAATTGAATTCCTGATGAGCTATTAACCAGCTGGACCATCTTGCCACTTGGCTCAGATGCCTCATTAAAAGTTTTTTTAGAGAGCATGTCAGTTCTCATTTTGTGTGAATTGATTGTCTTGTCAGAGAGAGGGAGGGTACATTCAGTCATCTCAGCTTAACTTTACTGTGAAAATGCAATCCTCCATTTAGGTAAGAACAATAACACAAGAAAATAGCTTCCTCCACAACCCATTCAAGTTACCTGATAGATCTATTAACTCACTGCACCAAAAGAGCAACTGTAATTCTGTTTTCACTTTAGATATTCCTATGTGCCCAGAAGAGTTCTTTATGAGTAGGAACATATCTAGAATATTAGGGAGATCCCTTAACAAACCCTGATAAAGACAGTTCAAGTTAGAAAGTCAAAACCATACTACAATACATCCTATCTACTCCACAGAGTTAGAGACAGAGGGGAGTCATCTGTATAATTTACCCACAGAAATGTGGGTATCAAAATACTGCTTGGAAAGTGTGGAAAAGAGTCAAGATGACCACAAAGATTAACTAATAAAGATCAAAATTACAGAACACCAAAGTTGGAGGTGCACAAGGTTTAGGAATACTCCCGCACCACTGGCTAGTTACCTTAAAAATCCTAGAATAAAAACTAGAGGTAACAAACTTAAAATGACTACTCAATATTTAAGCAGAATTCCCTACAAGACTGTCCCCGTACTCCTCCAGTTGTAAAATGAACTGACATCAGTCTACAGTACATATTAGCTGCAAGTTTATACATTACATACATACTGCATATGCAGCCTATTCGCATTAAAAATGTCATTCTTCCCAACTTTGCTGCTGCTTCTGCAAACGTATGTGAAAAAGAACTTCATTCAGTTCACAAAACTGTGCATTACTATCAGTTACGTTAAAATGATTATAAAGTGTAATCTGAGTGCCGGCAGTCCTTCCTGAGACATATCTCTCAGCCTTACTTCAGGGATCATTCACGACTCCCTCAGATATTTGCCAGGTGTTCTGTACGTTCTTGGAACAGAAGAAACCAAAAAGAGATCTCCTCAAGGGAAAGGCTAATGAGTTTCAGGAATGAGTTTTATGGGATAACCAGAATTTGTTTTTCAAATGAGGTCTCAAAAAATACCATGCATAACTGCTAGTATTAGTACCRGTAGTTCACATACATGAACCTTCTACTACACATTGGAGGAGCATTACTAGCTTTTTCTTAGCTTCACTGTGTCAGTGATGTAGCCCTTCTGTGATCTACCTTAGTGTCTTAGCTCAGGTTTCTCAAAATGAGAAGCAGTAATAATTCTTCTAGGCTTACCTGAGAGGCTGGTTTATGATATCAGGTTCTTCTACACATTTATGGTAGACTGTCATGATAATATAGATGATACATACATCTATGTTTAACACTGACATTGTATGGTATTTGTCAAGGAAGATACAAGTCTAAAAAGCTATCCACAAAGTCAGAAATTTTTCTAAGACAGTATCCAGTATAATAAAAATACATAAGTTGAAAAATATGCACATTATCTTTCACAGAGTGAGGAAAATGAGCAAAGCTGAGTCAGGAGAAAGGAAAGACAAGTATTTGACACTAGGCAAGTGGCAGAAAGAACAGCTAAAAATATTGGCATGATCAAGGATACACAGTATCCAAAAGTATATCTGGTCTTAAAGTTCAACCCTGAATAACTGTGTAATGAGTTAAAACACAGCATAACGCAGCTGGAAGAAGCAGTCAACTCCTATTATTTAAGGAATCAGGATACGATACATGGAGAAGGGTAATTAAGGTAATAATATCCACACCTTGGTTGTAAAAGGGCTATCTTTATAAAAGCTGGGAGGAAGAAAAAAAAAATCTCTCAGGTGTTGAACTGAACTGCAAGAAAAGAATTTGATGACTAAAATGTATTATTATAGGTGACCTGAGATGAAAAATTATCAGTGAAGTAATCTTTAAGGCGAGTCAAAGCAGAGAGMTAGGAAAAAAGCTAACAGAAGTTTGGGATTAATTTAGTGAAGAATTTTGTCTTAGCATTTAGGGACTACATACAGTAGCACTGCCATTATCAGAACTGCTCTATGTTTGACTAAGGCTTTCTATGAAGAAAGCTACTTGGAATACAGTGCACTGCCAGACCAAAGGTGACCTAAAAGATCTGAGATACTCATGACAAATTACCCATAAACCAGATAGTCAAACTTTTCTAATTTAACCAAAAAGTCTGTTTCTCATTATTCTGTGCTTTGGTCGCATACTGTCCTTGGTCTGGTGCCACTTTATTTCATTCRTTTGAACAAGAACACTGAAGGAATTACTTGAAGACAAATAACAACATCTGAAGATGTCATGGTCTAAAGGACCTACCTGAGATGGGTCAGCATGACCTGTAAACAGACCTCCTCCTTTTTAATTTACCTCCTACTTTGTCACACTCAATAACTATCTGCAGTTCAAAATGAATTTCATTTGTAAACTAAACTGAAGAGCAAAGCAGTTACAACTGAATATGGAACACCATCCAGAAGAAGAGGTTAAAAGATTCACATATTCTTTCCATAAAGTATGTGGTGTTTTGTGTATAATACATCTGAAYTACTCAAGTTTAACACTGGGAAAAAAGTTATCTAGCAAAATGTCAGCTGAAAATTACTTTTTGGCATCAAGATTCCATTTAAAAGACATTCTAGTGTGCTCACAAAGCGTGCAAATGCAAGGGGATGCAGCAGAGGYAGTTTATATAAGAAGTGGCTTGTCAGAAAAGCTGCACAAGCATTCTAGTACTGCARCCCTTGCTTCAGTGTGCTTCAGTTTTGTGGGGATAAGAGAAGTTACAGTTGAGGTTACAAAAGAAATAGGACCAAGCTTCCTAACAGAGCAGCCACACTCATTTTCAAAATAAGACTCTTCTCTGTCTAACTATTAGGCAATAGGATAGGAAAAAAAGGAAAAAGACATCCACATAGGCAGCAACTTCCAGCCTGAAAGCATCTGAGAATCAGCTCCTTTGCCATCCTCTGTTGCAACTCCCATATCCTAGTGTTCAGTTAACTCAGAAATAACCTGAAGGCCAAGATGAACTTTCTAACCAAAGTTATCAGAGCCTGAAAGCCTAGTACCTACAGATATTGATCAAAATCTCATCAATTCCATCTGAAGAATGTCAGGTTACTTTGTTTTGTTTCCYTTTTTTCTTCTTCTTTCTCCTTAAAACCATACTAGTACAATATAAAATAACTTACTAGTACAATATAAAAAAACTTTTCCACAGAATTGCTTTGATCCAAATAGAGACTTTGGTACTTCAAATGGACAGCTTTGTGAAACAGTTTCTCAGGAGTCCAATCCTCAGACATCTTCTGCTACAGCAAARAGTAGAAGTGTGATAGGATAGTTTTACTTCCTCAAAACATTGAAAAGAATTCTTGTGAGGAGATAATCATTTTGTTACCACCACAAGGATCTGTGCTTAAAACTGCAAGCTTCAACACATTAYATAATACTTTATGCTAGTTAAAGAAAAGATAGGGAGAAGCCCTACAAAAAGCTGGTTTCTAATCATTACTATTGACCTATAAAAGGGGAGAACAAACAGGAAATCCCTGAGTAAGTCCTCTTACTCCATYTTTAAATTTGTTTACGAACAACACCAGAAAAGTAGGAAACCAGCAGCCATTAGTGATCGACGAAAGTAGGCTTGGGGGCTAAATAGGAACAACTCTAAGTTCTGCTATTACTGCTATAAAGGAAGGGGGCATCAGTCAGTGCCACAGTTCTCATCCCTTCCATCACAGCAGGAAGTAGCCTGAACTTTTTTYCTCCTCTCATCCTTCCCTAGTTTGAGCCACAAAGTTGAATTTTTACCAAAAAAAAAAAGGGGGGGGGGAGAATAAGTACTCTATCAATTTCTATTTTGTTTGTTTACCAAAAACCAAGAACCAAATACAAGCACCTGCTGCCAAAGCACTGCAAAAATTAAGGCAATAAGCTCCAAATAGCCAGCAATAAAGTACGRAGTAGGATGTTTTAAAACTGAAAATTTTTGATTAACTCTACCACCATCGATTCTTAACAGCCTGCAATTATGAAGGCAGAACAAAACCAGGAGGCCGTCCAAGAAGCAGGAGTAGGACAGACTAATCAGTCTCAAAAGCTATAGTCCTATCTTCAAAGGTCTTAGTGGGCTGAAAAAAATTATCAACTGGCTTCTTCAAAATTAGTTGCAACCTCTTTCTCCTCAGAAGCAGACACTCCCCTTCGTGATTCCGCTTTGCGAATAATAAAACCCAGACCRGCTGCAAAAAAAGAGCTGCAGTTCGAGCCCTCTGCTGCTGCCCAAAGCACCTCGCCTACAGAGTTGTCTGACACTGTTCTACTCTCCCCTATGCTTCCAAAATTGCTGGCTCAGGCCAAATTACTACATTTCAGAGTTAGTCACATATACAAGGCTGTAGCAGAGAARCAAATTTCTGTGCCAATGTGAAATTTTCCTGTCTCGACCCATTTCACGACACTTGCACGTAAATAAAGACTTCTACAGAAATACCAACTGGCAACAACGAGTTTCGAGAAAAGCATCCTATTTCTAAAAACTCATCTTCTTTCCAAAGCTAAACAGTGGAACAGCACGATATCACAAGCAAGAACATGGTAAAAATCTCAGGACAGTAGAAAAGACTATGAGTTAGTCTTTCAGATCCAGAATTGCATAAAAATTGGAAGGGATCAATTCCCAACTAATCCAAGAGATAGATAACTGTGCCTCTGCTTATCACAAGCTCCTAGCAATGCTTCCTTCTGAAACACCTTTAAGTCTACACTTCCCAGGAGGGGCAAACAATGCCCGACATAGCACCCATCTGACTCTGCAAATTCCTTTTTAATTAGCTCAAACAATGTGTTAGATTGTAAACACTAKAAGGAAGCTAAAAAAAGTCAAGTACTACTGTGATTACAGCTATTGTTTATACTATTTGGATTTTTTTGCACTTGTTTCATCTATGTGCATTTCTATGGACTTTTTTCCTCTGCACAATCATAATGACAATTATTATATGAAAAACAACATTTTTTCCCTAATCTTGCAGTCTCCATAGCAACAGTGTTTGGTGGTGGTCCTATTTCACTTAAATCCTGCACATCAAGGATCTAGCTTGTTGTGAAAAAGCCAAAAGGTATTTAAAAGGTTAAACTGTAAATATACAAAATCTACACAGGGCTTTCCTAAATATAATTGCCAAGCCATTAAAAAAAAAACAAAATCCATAACCTCTTTGCCTCAGGCTTGCAAGAAAGCAGACATATTGACAGGAGTATTTTCTTTAAAATGATAAAAAGTTGGAGGTTTTTTAGATTTGCCAAAAGCAAAGCTAGTCCTCCATCACCTGAACACTGAGTTAAACAGCTGCAGGCTTTCCAGCTTCTACAACAGTAGAGGCTGTTATTCTACAAAAGATTTTCTACCTGAAAACTTTCCCACTGCTCCAGAGAAGTCTAACACACACTGACGAAGCACGTGTTTTCCGAGGATATCACACATTATTTGCTTAAACTGCTGCCACAAACAAGGCAACCAAATTACACTGCACAGATAGCCTTCTATCTTGCATTTCCCATTTTGATGGCTTGACATGCATATGCTATACACAAGACCAAAGCTCATTGTATAATTACATTTTTAAAAAATAAATGAAAAACTCCTTCATAGGCATCACATGGATACCAACACAAACATGCTTGCATAGATCAAGTTTCTGGAGTTTAAAAAAATACCTATAGGTAAATCTGTCCTAGAAAAATACCACCTCTTTCAAAGCTTTATTATCCAGGGAATAAGTACATGGAAACACTTCTCAGTGCAAAGGCCAGCTCTCTCCACACTGCTTTTAGGTTCCTGCACCACAACTCTGAAGCACAAGCACTCCAGAAGGGCACCAATGTGTCAGCAATTCGCTGAAGTGCCTGCACTGTCCTGGCTGAGGCTCTACACAATTAAGCTTGAGACAGACCCTTAGCAGGGAAACGTGCAGCCCAGGTGGTTAACGCATGCCAGCTAGGCAACTGAAAGCAGGATCTCGGGACAGGAGATCCCGAATTTAAGTGCTGCTACCTAATGTAACAGTCCTAAGCGTTCCAGTGAAGAATACAGCAGTAACTGGCTGTAAGTCTACAGTGTTAGCAACACCTTCCAAAGCCAGTTTGCAAAACTACAGAACATTATACATCCAAACTCCAGGAAAGTTATGCATTTATTCTCTAAAGCTGACCTCTCTTAACCTAGAGTCTTTGGACTGCGCAGTTCATCAAGCAGCAACCAACTTCAATAAGCAACTTCCTAACACTGGGTGACTGAAACGTATTTATATTGCCACAGGAAAAAAAAAAAAAACTGTTTGACATTCATGTTAAGCACATCCATCACATGCAACATTGCAAGAACTCTGAGTACTACAGCAGTTGAATACAACTGAATTTTCACTTCTGAGCTCTCTAGCAGAGACTCCTCATTTCACCAGAGCCTAGGTTAAAACCAAACAGTTTCATGGTATTAGACAAAATTTATTTCCAATGAACTTCCAGCTGAGTTGTATCCTCATCACTCACTGAAAACAGATACATGTTGTCCCCTAGACTAAGTTCAGAGGCTCTACTGAAGAAATCCAACTCATCATGGAGGTGAAGGACAACTGAGCAGATYTTCATACTTTCAGAAGCAGCAACATGGATACCAACTTGCACATTACATGTGTATATGCTATATACAGAGCTTGCTAAACATTTTGACCATCATTTTAGGCACTGTCATTGTGAGCCTTCCTCTGAGCATCCAAATGCTGAAATTGTTGTGGGTGTATTTTTTGCCAGCAATACCCAGGAGAGCTGCAACAATAAGTAAGAGGTCTCCTCATGTCACTATATCCAAAGAACTTCCCAGAACTTCTAAGCAGTTTTCTTCTTTTGCAGCCTCTTCATATCACTGCTACTATAATGCTTAGATTCTTGATTACTCAGCATATAAGAGCATGTTYCTCCTTCGGTGCCTTTGAAACAGAGTTATTGGAAAGGGTAAACAGCAACTGTTGTTTCATCTACAGATCATTTTCTGAATAATAATATAAAAAAAATAAAAATAGCTACTGATGCTCAACAACTTTCTAAGAGAATACCACTCTAACATAACACCTGAAGCTCAGTCCTTTGTAAAACTGTTTATAACTAGTCACTTGGGAAGGTGTTKTCTATACAAAGCTCCACAGCTGCAATATCCAAGTTAGATCCACAAATAAACTAGCAGTGTAAGTCTACTTCTTCAGGAGAGCATAAGAGAAAACAAGATATGAAACTAGACAATACACATCATTTGCTTGACCTTCAAAATCCGAAAATCACTTAAAACTCCACAGTCTACCAGAAACAATAACCTAAAATGGGCCCACATCAATAGCAACTATGGAAAGTAAATGAAGTATCATCCCCAAGCCTACTGGTAAGCTTTCTTTAGTCCATAGTTTCTTCTAAAGCACTTTTTTCAGGGGAAGTGATATATTTGTCACAGAATAACCAGTTCAGTCCCAATTCCTAGTTTATATGATATYAGTGCTAATCAGACATTCAGACAGAAACCAAGATACCACATAAAACCAAAATTCATCACACAATCAAACTTTCTACATAGGCACTACAGTGGGAGTCATGCAGAAATATTGAAAAAAAAAACAATTGCAAATATTTCAGCAGGAACAAAACAAAGCTATCTACTRTAATTCAGAGCCCTCAAGTTACATCATCAGTTACAGTCCCACTAGATACTCAAAGGTAATGAGGGATGCTGCCAGATACCAATAGCCTTGTATCTCTGCTATTCAAGGAAATAAAAACCATCCTGTTTACCTAATAAGACAGTTGACCCTTATCATCTTTCATGAATATATTCCAAGATATGAAGTAGTGCCACGACCCTTGACTCTTGTGCTATGTATAACACAGAAGTCATCATTCAAGGCTCAAGATATTTTATTATCTTATCATGTCTAACAGACTGTTCAAAACCCACAAAAGAAAGCCAGGCATACAGCAATACTTGCTATTTCCAGGAGTATAGAATGAAGATTCAAAGACTCCCAAACTGTAAACCTGATTCTAAACTAGAAAATGGATATTCAAATGCTGTTGTCACAAAGACTGCCTTGCGCTTTTACATGAGAAAAAATATCACACATCAATACACAGCTGAAAAACTACTGACATCAAAATCTGACCTATTCCAGATAACTTATCAATTTTTAGAAAAACAAAAGGGAAAGCAAGAAATGAAGACCATTGTGATTCCAAGGCAATGTTCTTGCAGGTTTTAAATACACTCATTTAGTATGTATAAACACCACCAGTGTGCCAGTGGAAAGCATCTCAGCCACCAGTGTGCCAGTGGAAAGCATCTCAGCCACCATCATCTGGACCAATCACGTAGATTCAAATAGTAACAGAAAGTTTTCACTGAAGGACACAGGCAATTCAAAGGCTACAAAGCCCCTCCATTCATTAGAGGATTCCAGAAGAGCTTTAGCCTCCTTAATTCCCATTAGACTCCCCCCAAAATTTCAAGAGCTGCAAGTCATCCATTTCATACTGGCTTCTAYAGTACTGGCACTGCACTAATGAGTTCTACAAGCCAGAAGAAATCCATTTYTAAAGCATTGAATGTACATGCAAAAGTGAGGTCTATGCAGACAAAAAGACTCAGATACTTTTTTTTTTTTTAATTGGAGGTTGATGAGCTGAGTGACTGACAGTGTGATCAGTCATCATTATAGTTTATTTTATAAAAATGCTAATTATAGACATTCAAAATTATCTTCAGTACCCCTTTGAACTTATTTTTAAGCCACTGTACAACTCCTCTCAAGGCTTCACAAGTAGGTAATTCAACTACAACATGGCTGATTTCCCTGTTTTTAGGGTAAATCTGTAGCTGTTATTGCAAATTTTCATTCCTTAATCTCTAATTCAGTTTTAGTCCTGCACACTGCAGTTTTCACTAGCCAAGAACTACCATCTCACTCTATAAAAGCTTTCTGCAGAGAACCTATTCTAAGTTAATGACTATGCCCACTCTCCCATTAAAGTGTTTTTTTCAGTCATTTACTTAGCACTTAAGTTTTTTATGGCACTTTGTTTCACATTATGCTCAGCAGCCCATGCAACACATTGCATTTTGCAACCACACAGCCAATGGCTATTGGCAGACTTCCACCCTCCCCTCCCCCCAATATTATTAGGATAAATCAAGGCTCACTTGCACATGGACAGCAGCAAAAACTCTGCAAACTGTGAAGTCAAATTAACCCCCTTAATTAGCAGTGTCATGTAGATTTATTATGAATCTCATTACAGCTGATTCACTGTTAGCTAGGATCACACCAGGTATCCCAGGTTTTTGCTAGAAATCAGAAAACACTGAGAATTGCCCAACAGCCAAAAGGCCACTGGCTAACACTCTGGATAAAYGCTCAGATCTAATAAAATTGCTAAGGGGAAGGAGACACTAGAGAATTTCAGAGTAATCCTCCTAGCTACTTTTGGAACAGCACAAGTGCAACCCGTCTCAGTAGCTAAAATATGATCATCACTTTAAGAGCACTTCTCTAATACCCCAAAAACACTTACAAACTTCACCTGAAAATTAAATTCACATTTAAATGGTTCAATTTCTTCTTCATTCAATGACTTTTGCTAGTTCTAAAACTTTTTCTAGTAGTTTGATAGTACAGAACTGCTCCTAAACATCCTGTGACTTCACTTACTTCAAATTAGAGTAATGCTTACAACCTTTTAAAGTGACAATTCGGTCACCAACTTGTGATCCCAGCAACACCTGATAGATTCACAGCTGTTGAACTGAGTATTTATACATGAAACAACTGACGTATTTCCATCTGGCCCTCGTGTCAAGGGGATGACTATATAGAATGGCAAATCATTACTGCTTCCAAACAAAACTCAGGGAAGAGGAAAGGGAAACTGCTGAGTTGGAACTGCCCTTGACCCCCCACACAAACAGGCTACTCAGCTATCGCTTATGTTTTGGTCATCTGAGAAGCAGCAGAAAGTATATCTGAAATGAGACACCCCATTCAGCTGAAGCTCAATCTAGTCCACGGATTCCCACCCCCCCTTCCTGGAAAGAGATTTGGCCTGAGAAGCAGGAGAGAAGGAGGCATGTGTATAAGGTAAATTCCCAAGAGAACTATAAGCACATTTCCATGCATAAGATAGATTTACCAGATGGAAAAATCTAAGTGTGGAAGAAGGCAGTTCTAGGAGTCAAGATTTAGATACAGGCTTTAACTCTGCTCACCATTCTTTTATGAGCAGTAGTGTGAACGCAGCCACAGCCACAAAATCCACTTCATCCTAGAGTGCAAAGAATTAAAAAAGGGRAAAAGGAAAAAACCCACCCTTTTTGCCAAGTTGCATATACAGGGACCACATGAAGATTGAGGAAGGCCAAAAACAAAGCTACATAGGCAATGACTTACACAGTGTTTTGTTTGTTTGGGGAGAGGGTAAGAAGCAGGAACAGTTACCAATTCTTACTCACTGGAAGTGCCAACTTCCTCAGATTTCATATCCATTTTAATTGTCAAAATATGCTTAAAGCATCACTATCCTCATAGCCTGCCAAACTATGTAGCCATAGTTTTCTTCTTTTATGGCACCCAGCCACACCTCCCTAGTTCACATGCATATCAATTGAGTCATTACCTAGCAATTATCAGTGATGTTTACACAGAACAGACCTGTTCTTTCAAATTTTACAGGTCTACCCAAGCCTCATGGTTTCTTGCAAAAAGTCACTAAGATCAGGAGGTGAGAAACATACCCTGCTGGATATAGTAAGAAAGTAAAGTCACAGGGAACACAAGCCTATTTTAGAAATTTAGTACCGTCATATAAGCTGCCATATTAGATGCCATGGCAGCTTTTTGACAGAGGTCAAAACCACCGAAGAAATTCAGTGAAATAAACCTTGAGTTAGACAATTCAGTCCACCAACTAGTAACTGGCAATAATGTTAAATACTAGGGATTACCACAAAAGGAATTTTAGGATCTGTTTTGCTGATGCTAAAAGTACAATTAACTGCTCTAGTGCAGCTGGTCCTGACATACTTCCTTTTTTCACCTCTCCTAATCTAAAGCTACTTTSTTCACACAACTGAGTCATTTCTTTGCTGCACCATTCCTGAGCCAATTGCTCTGTTTTCACTTGTCACAGGGTTCATACCTGAAAAAAGGCAATCAGTTCCTGCTGCTCCTTTTGTACCAGTTTATCAGCAACCTCAAATTCAAAGTCTTAATGCTTATATGGTCTAGAAACCAAGAATGTTTCCTCCCAGTTGCAAAGGAATAACAGTATTTCACAATACAAATCTATCAAATGCAGAAACCATCTATAATGTTGGTGCAYTAGAAGTTTCCTCGAATCTCTACATCTGGGGCAGAATAATATGCAAAGCTTTTCTCACTGCCATTCATCTTAACACTTTGCAGCTCTTATCTGTACACCTGATAATTCTCATTAGAAAACAGACTCAGAAAGCCATCTGCAACAGCAAGTCATTCACCACTAAGCAGGCCACAGATGCTGCTTTGGGACTGACTTCCAACTCCAAAAAGTCTTTCAAACATCAAAATTATGATCAAAGTCTTACCTTACACATAAGCTGTACAGCATCATAACATGTGACAAAACAGTAAAAAAATAAAATTAAAAATCCACAAATAAAAAGACCACTCACAACAAACAGCAGCAAYTCATCAGCACTGGCTGCTACCATTTTATAGGTCAGAGTCTGAATGCATGTATAGAATAGCTTTTCATGATCAGCATGTTTCATAAATATTTAATCCACAACAACCCTGCAAAATATATTACAAACTGAGGCATATCAAGGTTAGGTAGCTTATTCAAGGAGGCATTACTAAATTTAGAAAACAAAAGGAGATATTTTTGGCAAAAAGTAGCAATAAAATGCATAAACTTCAGCATAAGCATTATAGTAAGACTACTCTCATTATACTAAGCCTACTTTCATGAGCAAGCAGTTCATAGCAATRGCTATTTTCAGAAGCAAAGTTGTGTGATCCTAAGACTTTAAAGTTCATAATTCATACAAYTTAAGAATCTAGTTGTTGCTAATCCACATCTTAAATGTGGTTTCAACTGGTAAAGTTCTTTAAGAGAAACCACTTAAGTCAACAATAATAAGATTTAAGCATCTCCTACATCAATAAATCAGACATCAATTCTTCATAACTTTCTGGGATTCTCAAATTTGAGAAAATTTCATATTGGATAGGAAGAAAAACATTTGTTTGAACCCAAGTCTCAAAATATAGACAAAAAAGGGCTGTTTTTCCTGTTTGCAGAAAGTGCTACTATATACATTTACACCTCCAGCAAGTCTTATTCAGCTGCACTGAAATGACACAATTAGTGTTAGACTATTGTTGTGGCACCTCCCCTCTGACTTGCCTCCCTTCTCCAAAAAAACTGACAGACTTTCATGACAAGTGTGGTATCCTATTTGATGCAACCATGCAGATACTCTGGCAACTCTGAGGATATCAACTATAAGAAAAAAACTACTGGATTTTTTTTTTAAGGCAAAAAAAGGAAGTGAAGAGTATATAATATTAACCTATATTAGCACAGATGATTAAGTGCAGTAAATTTTGCTTTATAGGCATTACTACCTGAAGACCATTCTGATTCCTGAATAAATCAAGAGATTAGTATTTTCATTACTAATGCCCAGATGGAATGCACAAATTATAAGCTATAAGGAGATTCTTAAATATTTGTATTACAATCTAAAGCAACTGAAAAGATTCACTCTCCTACATGGACAGGAAAAAAAAAAAAAAAAAAGTAATCCCTAAAGCTTTGGATGGTAACTACTCGCATTTGTTCTGCACACGAAATTCACCTCTGGCACAAGTGCAACTCAAACCAGCCTTCCCYAGGACCTTTTCACTTTCTGCAAGCACAAGATAACCAGTGCAATTTGAGGGGCCAAAATCCCCTGCTCTTCCTCCTCAGGATTCTCAAGACTTTTTTTAGTTGCCACTGCCTCTGAAAAGCATTGAACATTCAAGCAGGTAGTCTACAAAACCAAAAGGGGCATGCAAAAGAAAGATGCTTTTTGCTAGAGGATTACCTGACTCAAGACAATTATTTATAGACAGATCTATTAATGCACTAGGGCATTTAAGACTTCAGCAGCAATCCAGGGCATTTAACACCTCAGCAGCAACTCAGAACCTCTTCACTGCACTTTCTGACTCCTGAGGGTAAGGCTAAACCTCTCAGATACATTAGGGCTTGTGTAACAAAAACAGCAAAACAACCATATCATCACCTGAATTGGCTCACAGTTGCCATCAAGAGGCAAGATATTCAAATTCACGTGCCACGTGTAATTTTTTCCCCCACAGATGCAGATAACCTGAAATGCATGCAGCTCYTCAGTTACTTGTCTGCAAACCAAAATGTCAAGTTGCATGCAAAGGAAGTAGTGAAAACCACGGAAGAAACATTCTAAAAGTGAACTTTAAAAGTCTTACTGTTGTATCAGATATTTCTGCAGTTTCTCCATTTTTAGCATRCTGCTTCTGACAAACTTAACTCACTTAGCCCCCAAAACAGGATAAATGCCTCAAAGGCCATTTTATATATTGTTGCTCTCTATTGGTCTATATTCCCAAGGAGTGCAATACTAAAAAAAAATCCCAAAACTCCCAAACATAGAATCACAGAACCAGTAAGGTTGGAAGGGACCTCTGGAGATCATCTAGGCCAACCTCCCTGCTCAAGCAGGGTCACCTACAGCATATGTTAGCCAGGGTTGCATCCAGGCGGGCCTTGAAGATCTCCAGAGAAGGAGACTCCACCACCTCTTTGGGCAACCTGTGCCAGTGCTCCGTCACTCTCACAGGGAAGAAATTCCCCCTCACCTTCAGGCGGAACTTCCTGTGCTTCAATTTCTGCCTGTTGCCTCTTGTCCTGTCACAAGGGACAACCGAAAAGAGTTTGTCCCCGTCCCCTTGACACCCTCCCTTCAGGTACYTGTACACATTGATAAGATCCCCCCTCAGTCTTCTCTTCCCCAGGCTGAAGAGGCCCAGCTCTCMCAGCCGTTCSTCGTAGGGCAGRTGCTCCGGCCCTCTGATCATTCTTGTCACATTCACAACAACCACAAAACTCAAATTCTTTTCAGTCAAGATTTCTCACTGTGGGATACCCAACTAGACCGCTTCTCAATAGCTAGAATTCAAGTTTAGCCTCACTTCGTAATTTCTCTTTAGGGAAAATTCATAGTCTCAAAGTCCAGATCAGTTATAGTAAAACAAATACAAGATGCTAACTGATGCGCTSTTATATACAAACACAACCTTTATTTCCCAAATGAAGATACACTGTAAGCAGTTGAATAGAGGAAGAGGTAATAGTTGCATGTTGGAAGATATCCCTAAGAATAAACGCCTCACTTATAGGAAGCAGATTTGAAGAGACATTTTAACATTTTGTAACATTTAACTAAAACCTGCTAACAGTTCAGAAAATGCCATTAACAGATGCRTATTACATAAGCATGCACAGATTTACAGATCCTTAAGATAATCAGCCTGGATTGCTGAAGCTTTTAATAGCAATATTTGTGGGTTATTGTTCGTGTGTCATTAGTCTTTGCCAGGATAGAAGCTCTTTTCCCTGCAATCAAAACACATTTATACTGGGGTCACAAACTCACCAGCAACAGTCAGCAAAGCAGAAACAATGCTTACACATGGTTACTTTAAGAGAAGAAAGCGTCCAGCAAAAAAGAGAATGACCACCAACTGGATAGACTTGCATCATCCTGAAACAAAACTAACTGGCCAAAACCACATTAAAAYGTGCTTAATTGTCGGTATTAGTTTTGTACCATCCAATTAGCATCCTAACATATCTGTTTCAGATTTATTCCAATTGCATGGAGATCTGTATATCAGAATAGTATTCCTATTCTTTTTACTGATACAAAGTAGGTTTGACTGCATTTGACGTTCTTCTAAATGACAGCAATAAACTCTCAATCACCTAGGTGAGCTTCTCCATTTGTATTTGCTTGCTTGCTTTCGCTAATCCCAAATCTGCTATTGGAAYCTGTTATCTTCAGCTACTGATGCAATGAAGTTAAGAATGGCTGAAATCAAACAGATGAAAAAGATGATATAGTACTGCTAAACAGAAGCTACAAAGTTTCTCCCCCACACAAGGACTGTAATGGAACTTTTTCCCTCTCCATCTGCTGTCCTAAAGCACAAAAATAGCAGTTCAGTGGATACCTATCAAAAGTTTACACTGATGATCACTTATTGACAGAAGCGATAGGATCCTCATTGTCCTGGACTATCGCAGAAAACGTAGCATCCACATCGCAAGTCAACTGAGTCACCAAAGCTTCCTCTTCATTTCAGTCTTCCTCATAACATGGAAGATTGAGTCCTGCCAACAACTTATGAAATAAAAAGACGAAAAACATCATAGCAATCTTGTCCCAAGAACAGTTACTTCACAGCGTTGCTGYCCAGATTACTGCCAATAGATAGATTAGATGATTTTGGTACCATAGGTTCTCATGCACGTTAAGCAGGACCATAAATGGCATCCATGACACATCCAAAACACATAGCACTAGGCAAAACATTGGTTCCAGTGTCATTGTCACATCACTTAAGAGCTCATAGATATTATAGCTACAAGCCAGATGTCAATCAAGTACAAATACATTTTTCATAGGATTTCTAAATTCTGAATGTGTATGYAGGGAGCAATTCTGAAGATTCTGCTTAGAAACAGCATTAGAAATCCAAACTTGGTAAGTTTGTCTCCTCAAACATTGTAGAATGCGTTATCCTTATAGGAAGTCCTTACTGCTTTAGGCAGACATTCATATTTAAATAGCTTCTGAAAGACAAAATACCAACACAAATCTATTTTTAGTGGGCTGCAATTTTCTTTGCTGAAGAACGAACTAAGAACATATTAAGTTGCCTGTGATCCAAGCAAAGTAACACGTAGTACAGCTATGAATTACCTTGGCAAATACTGAAGTGCTTTAGAATAATTTGGATATGCACAACACACCTATCATTACCAGGTAAAAATGAAAATTGGGATGAAGTTCAAGTCTGAATCTGGATTCCTCTGGTTACTGTATCCCTTCATAGCTATTCCACTCTGGTTTAATAGAAAAAAAAGAAGATTCAGAAGCATCTATGACCATCTTGTTGCAAGGATCTCCTCTTCAGTTAAGAGGATGGCATCAAATAGCACAGAACATTAGTAAAATAAAGTTTATCTTCTACAGTATGGAATTAAGGAGGGGCCTGTAGGTTGTGCCCATCAGACAAGAATGGAGCAAACTCCCTTTCTGTGAGACACCTCCCCTGCTCTCCCAAGGCATATCTTGAGGCTAACCAAACATATGCTAAAAACTGTTGGCATGAGAGTTTCTAACTATGCTGAGGAAGTTTGATATAAGAACGGAATAAGGATGGCAGCAGTATCTTCACTAGAGACATTCAAACACTGTTTACGGATTAGTGGACAGCCTAAACCAGCCTCAAAAGCTGCTAGAGCAGAAAGTCATGAGGACTGTAAACAGCTCCCACAAAAATACTTATGATATCMATAGAAGAAGCTGAGTCTCATTCCTTAGAACAAGAACTTTAACAGTATATTTGAGAACTTCAGAGGCCTCAGGTTAGATTAAAAAAAAAAAAAGTCTTCAACTACTCCAAGAAATTATTTTGCAAGCAGCACTACAAATTCTGCTAATAGAGATTACATATTACCTACATAGGAAGAATGTTCTTCCAGACATGGTATACACACACAGCACAATCAAGTTAAAGCCATGAAGTTACTATCCAAAGTTTAAGAGTCAAAAATGGGAACTTTGTACATCTGCTATTAAATTCAACACATGCTCTGCCAAAACTTAAGCTTAACTTCCTAAGCYGAACTGCAAAAGTACAGTCAACCTGCACGACATTTAGACTTTTTCTTAAAGCCCAAATAACGTGGTTATTACATCTGCATTCCCATTTTTCAGAAGTTTATAGCCCTCAAGACTAAAACAAGCTTGAAAATATAAACTTAATAGATTGAAATGGGAAAATACTCTTATTTTAACTCGGTCATGATTTTCGAGAATCATTTAGTAATCCTAAGGAGAAAAAGAAAAAAGAAGAGAGAAAAAAAAAGATAGCTGCCAATCTTTACAGGAAGTGAAAGTTTCTGAAGACATGCATGACAGGAAATACTAAGGCATTCACTGCTTAGTACAGAATTTGTCACATCCAGTATGTAGAACATGGGTGACAGTTAGAGCTGTACCGTTTAATAAACTAAGGAAACGAAAACCAAACCAACAGGAAATGCAGCTCCAAGGGAAGCTACCAGCCAAATACACACTGCACCACGCATTGCATCCATGGAGACAGTACCAGAGATCTATCACTACCTGTTTTATTTATTACTCTGCTACACAGCTCTCAAAGGACAATATACAGGGTGTCTCTAAGGAGCCTTATCTTMTTTTTCTTTTAAGAAAGAAGATGTTCCTAATATTTTTCCTTTAGTCTTCAAAAGTTTAGTTGTGGAGTTAAGAATTTTTATTTTATACCACCAGTAGCTAAAAACAAATCTCACTTAATAGAACTTATTTCATTTCTACAGCTTTCTCCAACCCACCTGAACTGATAAACAAGAATATATTTACTTCCATGAGTACTTCCTGAAAATGCAGTTTGTTTTATAAGAAATACTGCACYATATATGAATATTTTATCTTCTTATATAGTGTTTCTCTTATATTGTCTCACAACCAGCCAGTTATAAATTGAACCACAGCCATATCCAAAAGTAATATCCCTTTGAGGTAAGATTAGTTTCCTAGGTAGAGGGTTCCTAACAGCTGCAACTCCAGAACGTACTCTCAAATTCCCTTCTCTCTTTCAGGGTCACCTTTGTAAAATCTGAGCAAGTCTGACCACTGTTCATACTTCTGCAGGTAATCAGCCTGGCCCCTTTCCCATATCATTTTTCAATGTGTGAACTGTATCAATTACAGCACAAACACTCAGGAATATGGCTGTTATTTATTCTTTAGCCAGAAGATGAGTTTTCACAGAGATGTAAAGCCAGTAAGGACCAGTAACTTGTTCTTCCCTACCACCTGGAAAAGGGGTGGAGAATAAACTTACACTTACTTGCCCAAGATTTCAAGCTCCCTATCTGCACACACTTGAAGGCCTTTGGAAACCCAGTGTAACCTGGAAGTGTTATAAACAGACTATACATATCTATGGGTTTACAGGGTTTTTTTGTTTTGTTTTGTTTGTTTTTTTGCTTTCAGTGATGTGGAATTTGTGAAGTGGAGATCAGAAAGAGTTATGATAAGGACAGAATGAAGTTCACAAGAATATTTACAGATAGCCCCTTTATTAATCTGCATTTGTGACAATTACGCATCTGATCCTGAAGAAGTAGTGAACTGGATGCATACTGCCTTTGTTACAATGGTTGTAATCTGATACAGCTCTGCTCACAGACTAATTTATTTTATTTACAGATCTGAGGCACAGGACATTAAGTAGGCACGGGAAATCACCATTATGGATCAGACTTCAGTTTGATYCATTTCAGTAAGGGTTTTACAAAAYTTATAAAAAGTATATTCATAATTAAAACAAAGAAGGTACGTTTATTTCAGGATGTTGACTATRCCTCCAGAACCAGCCAGAATATTATCTTTTTCCAATAGCAAGTTAACAGATGAATTTCAGGTCCACACTGCTCAACTTCCTCCCACCGCATAAAGGTTTTGATTTGGTTTTCCGTTTTAAYGCAGCTATAAGATCGTGCATTAGAGCTCATATCTCTGCAATCAGGCCTTATAGTGAGCAATGTGCAACAAGCTTTAAGAAATACATATATACCTACAGGATGCCACAGTTATGTGACACAAGACCTTGTTTGGTTGCAAACTTGGACCTGTAGCTTCTGAAGCATTTCCAACTCAGTTCAGAAAAAGATTTTAGGAATTATACTTTGACTTYCATGGTGAGTCTGCAGCAGAGTCTATACTGCAGAGTACAAAACTACATTCCAGTGCTGTCTGTGACCTAAATCTCAATATTAAATATAGCTTTAACTCCAAGAGAMGAGACAGATACAGTTTACTTTGAAATGTCACTAAAGGATAAAATATACCTCATGTGTAAACATCTTCCTGTATTGCATTTTGAGTTTTAAGAAGTCACCTTTTATACATTTCTATAGCCAGAGCAATTCTGCATACGGAAATATTATTTAGCACCTCACTACTTCCTGTTGTAAAAAGTGAGAATCAGCTGCATTATCATTTCTACTAGACTGCAYTAGAGAATCTCATGGTTCACACAGGTATGATACAGCATCTATTCTTAATTGTTTTTCTACAGCTACTGCCTATGCAAAGAAAACCCACTGGTAAGTTGGAACATCTTGTACACTACACTTGGTCTATAATTTATTTTAGAGTCTASAGTAGATTTGCACTTCTATAACCTAGACCAATTCATCACCTAGAAGAACTATAACTAAAGGTAACCAAATTCACACTCAGCTTCCCTTCAYATGGTGATAATTCCACCATACTTTTATACCACTCTTACTTCTGGAGCTTGTTCTTATGTTGAGAAGCTGTGCCTTTGAGCCATGCTCAGGGACAGCACTCAGCCTCCTGCTCCCTTTCAGAGGCTCACGCTTCAGCGCAATAACCTAACCAGTGCTGCACTGACGCCAGTGTAAGAATGGCAAAATAACATACCAGCAGGAAGATGCATTCATGAATTTCAACTGACTGACTAACCTACCTCTTCCTCCAAAGAAATACAAAGGATAGAAGTGATATAGCGCATATCCAGACAAGCGTGGAAGTTCTCCAGTCCATAGTTTACCAGCAATCTTATCTTCAACTAAAGAACTTTCTAGTGACAGTTTCTAAATCATGTTTCCTATAATAGAAGATTCTATATAAATGAAAGAGACAGCTTCAAATCTCTGACAAATACAGACTTCAAAGATTTCAGTTTTCCTTCYGTAATATCAAGCTTGCTTTCATATCTGAAGAACTACCAATTTGAATGACAGAACCCATAGTTTTATGCACACAGTTATGTAGTTCAGCAAGTGGCTGCACGAGCCTGCACTCTAAAAGCTAGAGTTGAAGTAATAGTCTTAATTWAAAGACTAACTCAAACTGAAACAGGGACTTAGCTGTAAAAAGCCAAATTGAAGGGGTCATGTGTCATCCACTAACTATGTGACGTTTACTTCCTTTGACACAAAAGTATTATCTAGCATAGTTAAATTTAATGCAAARGGAAAAGGTATCACATTTTAGCCACGATGTTACCTGAACTGTAGACAGGTGACAAGACTTACAGCTTGGGACATAATTTAAAAAGATTGCACAGTAACATGATTGTATGGAAAGAGATATTTTCAATTAAAATGGAAAACAGTGGCACTAGGTATTTTTGTCACCTTCTACATGCTTACATCTCATTAAAGCAGTAACCCTAACTGCTACCTCACTAAATCTATGAGATGAGCTAATGACAACAGTAGGAGGCACACTTGACTCAGAATAACTAGAGCTGAAATGAATATATACAATGAGAATAGAAGTATTGGAAAGCTAAGACTACACTAGTCACTTCCTTGCAGCAACTAAAGCTGAGCCCYGGCCATAGGTGTTGCTGCTCAGCTCTTCACAACTCCACTATGTTTATGGTAGGGCAGCTACTCCAAATTTAAATATTTGCATCCAGTATTTAAACTAGTTTGTCTACAATTTGCTAGTACAGACAGGCCACAAATTAAACTAGGATAGTCTCTCAGCCTTGCCTTCCTTAGGATTTTGTTACACATCTATCTGCAACCTTGAAATACTTGATTCCTTCAAATCAAGTCCTTTCATCTTCCTCAAATAATAAGTACAGAAAAATTAGAGTCTTGTCCAGGACCTCCCTTACAGAGATATTAACTATGCCATTAAACCACACAGAATTTCATCTCATTCCCTTTCAGTTTGCTCCTCAATACAGTACACRAAGCATAAGGGCCATTAAAATGCAGTTCAAGAGCCTTCTTAAGGATATGGTGCAATATCCTCCAGAGTATCCTCAGCAACCTGGGAAGCCAAATTGCACTTGATAAGCAAGACTTAAGCACCCAAACTCGTTGATTTTAACCTTTATCTCTGAGCAGCATGTACATAAGAATTAAATATAGTTGCATTATCCATGGTTAAAAGTCATTTGGCCAGAGTTCATTACAGACTCTCCTGTGCTGGATGTYAACTCCTTGATCTACAAGATTCCTACTACAAGAGTTTCTTCTGATATTCAAATGTTCTCATTTAACTGAACTGAAAGMAGCTAATCTCTCATTTCCCTCCAAAGAGCAGAGATCTTAAAGAAACTGAAGCATTTAAGGTATGCTAGAAAAGCCTTATAAGAACATACCTCAAAGGATTCTGCTGAAGTGTGAATTTTCTTTCCCATTTGGTTATGGGCCTTGCAATCAAGAACTGTGATACACCTTTATCAATTTTGAACAAGACAGGAGAGGAACAACTTAAGTTGCAAAACCGTGCTGAGCAGCCTTATTCTGGGAATATTACAGTTGCACTATAAAAGACTCCAGAAAGATTGGACACCTAGGACACTTGTACTTCCTAGCAAGAACTACAGATTAGAAAAGTTGTTCTATTATACCAAAGAACGCATCTCAAGGCAATTAAAAGTAAGTATGAGTTACGGTAGGTGTAATACGGCCAGAAGTCATTCACGCTTTCATTGGAAAATAAGCATGCTTTGAAGGTTCATCAATCCTCAAGCCATGGCATTCTGGGAAAAAAAAGTATGCCATCTAAGTTGCGTCTTGGTGAATCCAGATCGTATTTTGTTATGAATCAAGTACAAGGAATTTCACCAACTTGTCAACACTTACAGTTTCCTAGAGAAAGAGGAAGATGTGCCTATCACACCAACAACTACCAAGTTCCTCCTTTTATTACTAGAAGCAAACAATAAAATAGGATTTAATCTTGAAATATCCTACTAATTACAGTCTAGCTCCTTTAGCAAACACTGTAACAACTATAAAGTTCATATACATGCCTCAAAATTGTTATTTTACATGCAGTCTCCTTATGACAGAAAAACTGTAGTTTTCAGAGTAATTTAAACCACAATGCACTCCTGTCATACTACTAACCTCCAAGCAAAACATCAACCATTYCCCCCTTAAAAATATTTTCATTCATGCTTTTTGCAATCTCATTGTTGTTACTTACGCATTTTTTTCTTAAAATCAACTGAAAGCTCAGCAACAGGCTCTTTATAAATATGCTTCTTTATTAGGTTACTTCAAAGAAGGTGCTTCTTCAAATAATTTGTTCACATGGTATTGAAGATGATTAGGACATTTCAACAGAGTAACGCTAGTGGGAAGCAACCAATTCCAGGCTGATACAGGTTTCCGACCAATAACTACAGCCTAAAGATTAAAACAGACTTCAGGGGTTAAAAGTCAAGGAACTCTATAACTGCAGAGACTAAAATTCCAAAAAAGAGTCACAYCATTTTGGTGGATTATTTATCTCCTCTTAGTACAGACTGCACACACTTAAGTGGGGCCCAACACTGGATCACTTCACATTTTCATTGAAAAGTAATGTTTGGAAGAAGACCACAGCAACTGCAGAGCTTGCATGGAGGAAGGGGACATGCTTCAGCGTCACAAGGTAAACTGGAAGTTTACTTTCGCAGTCAGTAAGCATGGCATAATGGYAACAATATAACTAACCAAGATACTGGTAGGAAGCTTGAAGAACCATCCAAATGCAGCTAAGAACGCAAATTGAGAGATCTCTTAATAACCTCTCTCAGTTTGATAGGAATAGTTTAAAATTATTTTTGGCGGGGRAAGAAAGTTTTGACATATTACTGCAATCATTCATTTGTGAGCAACTAACTGCTTAAATCCCCCTCAGAAACCTCTGGGATTTTCATCTGCTGCTCTTCTTCTGTCTATACTAGATTGGATGGGAACACACCCAATAATAAACCTGTTCTATAGAACTCCTCTCTAGAACTGTGCTGAAAGCCAACTCTATAAAGCAAGCACTATCCTTTTAACACTGAGGCTTTGCAAGCAAACCTCTATGCCAGGTATTTGTTTCTGGTACTCCACACTCTTCCCACTTCTTTTAAGCTTGTTGCACAGCAACCTGCCTCTCAGTAATACAAGCTAACTCGCATAGAACTAAGGGTGTTCTTGCCATCATCAGACCAGGGCTCTACTAAACTCCGCTCTGCTGAGGCTAGAAACTTACTGGAAGAGTGGCCTTATTCCAGTTTAATCCACCAATCATTTGGAAAAGCTGAACTTCAGCTTTTTACAGCTTCAGAAAGGAGACAATTATTCTTTTCCTAGTGCCTGTATCAAGTGAGAACCCYAAAACTTGGAATGAAAAAAACAAATTTGCAGCACTAAACAACGTGACACACTATGCGACTGTGTATATTTTAAAGTTACCTCCTGCAACAATATACTACCATAAATGTCTGTGAAATTCACATTTTTTTCTAAAAAATAATTAAAAACCTTAAAACAAATTTTGAAAAGTGAGATTTACCTCAAGTTGACATTCACTTGAGGTGCAATAGGCACATTTTCCTCTTAGCATCCCTGAGGCCTCATACAAGTATTTTTACAACCTTCCAAGTAATATTTTAGAGGTGTAAAACGTAAGATGCCGTAAGAAAGAGTCGTAGTACAAATCCTGAGGACARAAGGCTACCAAATTTCTTCAGAGAGCAGCATCTTTAAGAGACCTAACAGGCAAACAGACTCCCAGGAGAGGCTGCACCTTCCTTCCAAAGGAATGGCCCAGGGAAGGTCTGCGGTCCCCTGCCTGAATAAAACTAGACTTCTGATCAATGGATTTTACCTTTTTCAAGCACGCAGCCTCGCACCTGGGACAGCACCTGTGCCTTGGAATTTTTTTTATTACTATTATTATTGCTGTTGTTTACCTGTAGCTCGCACCAGGCGACTTCCACAGTGGTCTCTGTATCCAGTCCTTTATAGACAGTTTTGAAAGAGCCTCTTCCGATCTCGATGTCGAACTTCAGGAAGCGGCCATCCGGAGAGATGCCCACCGCCTTGGTCTCGAGCTCTTCGATGTCTTCCTGCTGCGTTCGCCGCTCCTCAAATTCCCGGCTGGCAGCTGACGTGCTGCCAGCGGTACTGGTGGGGGGCAGCGCGGTGGCYTCCTCCTCCTCCTCCTCTTTGGGCAGCAGCGGGGCGGCATCCTTGGCGGCAGGGGGCTCCTGAGCAGCCCGTCCCTCGAGGGGCAGCGGGGCGGGCGGCGGCGGCGGCTGCAGCGAGGGGGCCTGGGCGGCGCCGGCAGCGGTGCCGGCGGCCCGGCTGGCACCGTCGGGCGGCGAGACGAGCGGCGCGGCGCTGCCTCCGGACACGGGGGCCGAGGGCGCGGCRGGCTGCAGGCTGGGCAGCTCCAAGGCGGTGGCGTTGGAGTCGCAGATCACGCTCCGGCGGAAGAAGCGGTGCTCGGTGGCCGCCGCTCCCCGGCTGTCCTTGTCCATGGTGTGGCGGCGGCGCCGGTACTCCTC